>NC_051286.1:14518270-14818270 GCF_015220745.1 Sebastes umbrosus
TTAATATTACATTCTATTTCTGCCAATAGATCCTCCTGATTGTTACACACTGTCCCTTTAACTCTCACTATGATATTGGTTATTTACACAAATGTGGATCCTTTATTAGTTTGTTTCTTTCAGACATGTTATTGTCTTTTTTGTCTTTTTTGCGGCTCCTATGTCTGAGGGCAAGCAGATAAAGGCTTGACCACCTGAGGACAGGCTCAAAGAGGTTGTTTACTGTAAATATGAGCCTTTTCATCCATGTGTTCCATGCTGATGAATAACAAGTGGCTTTGTGTTGACAACCTAGTTTTACATGTGTGTAGATATCTGTTAAACATTAGAGAGACTCATTTTATCTTTATCTCTCACTGTTACAATTTACAAAACCCTCATAAAAAGTTATACTACAGTACTATACTACTATGTTGGGCTACATCTTGGCGAGGAATAACTGTCATGGCTATATTCAAAGGGGTCCCTTGACCTCTGACCTCAAGATATGTGACTGAAAATGGGTTCTCTGGGTACCCACGAGTCTCCCCTTTACAGACATGCCCACTTTATGATAATCACATGCAGTTTTTTGAATGCAGTATAAATGTGTTATTACGCCTATTCGAAAATGGTGTGTTTGAAAACTTCTGCATACTGGGATCCCTAAACAGTCTTGGAATTACATGAATTGGGTATCACTGTAAAGCTGAGACTCTGGTGGATCCAATGAGCCCGACTGTATTCATGTGTGATGATGTTAGTCCCCATAGTGGGGCTGTTTAAAGGGACTGTTTGTAACTTTTTACACGTATAAATCTACCGGGTCGGGATCCCATGCATGCTCGCATATTAGCGCTCGCGTGTGGCCGGAGTTTCTCCTCCTCTGCCTGCTTGCTTGCCTTCACTCACACAGGGCACGCGTTCTCGCTGTCTCGCTCCACTCTCATGTGTATGTGCGCTCACTCCACACTGCAGAAGAGTTAGTAGCTCTGAGAATATCTAGTGAATGTACAGTGGACGTTTGTGCAGAAATAAATGCTGCAGCTCCTCCAGACCAACAGAGGTTTCCCGTGTCTTGTGAAGTGAACGGGGCTCCGCAGCAAGAAACATTATCGTCTCCGACCGGGTGCCGGTGTCTTCCTGCGGGCGCAGTCGGGAGACGATAACGTTTTTCGAAAAGCCAACACTAGGATCAGCATTGACTCATGGAGAGACCGGTGAGCAGGTGAAATATAGAGTGATATTGTGGTTAAAGCTGACGTGTGTCGCCCCACTGTTCTGAGCGATGCTCGTTCATGTCTATTTAGAGCGAGCAAAGCGCGAACCCGACGCTGACTTCTGTTGACTTAACGGCCACAGGTGTCGCTGTCAACAAGCATTTCTGATTCTTACAAACAGTCCCTTTAAACATTAAAAGAGACTATTTTATCTTCATCTCTCACTGTTACAATTCACAAAACCCTCATAAAAAGTTATTTATATGATTTAGGTGGCTGTTTAAATGTGCCTCTTCTTGTGTATGCTGGTTCACTGTGCATTGCCTCCATTCATTCTCTCCCATTCATCAGCGAGTGATGTTGTGGAACTTGAACACGTTGTGGTTCGCCTGGATGTGCGTAATTACGCAGAACGTGCCAAAAGGAGATGTGGGAATGTTAGTGGAGCTATTAGTCTAATCAGTGATCAAGTAGGTGAACTCTTAACCTACTTACTGACTATAGAGGACAGTGTGTGTGTGTGTGTGTGTGTGTGTGTGTGTGTGTGTGTGTGTGTGTGTGTGTGTTTCACATCCCCTTACCTGATTCCCGAAGACTCCGATGGAGCAGGCGGTGGACACCTCCTCCGAGCCGAACCACACCGACGCGATCCTCGACGGCATGCCGAGGATGAACACCTGCGCGCACGAGCAGCAGAACTGTCCCAGGAAGGTGACGGCGAACAGGTTGGGCTTCACGCTGGCCACCTTGATCCACGTGCCCGCGCAGTTGAGCGCCGTGGCGACCAGCGCGATCACCCGCAAACCCTTCTTGTCCAGCAGCCAGGTCACCGGGAAGATGAAGGGGATGTAGGTCAGCATGTAGATCATGGACATCCAGTCGATGGTGAAGGCGTCCACGCCGTAGAACTTCATGAAGATGTTGTTGATGATGCCGTACTGGATCCATTGGAAGGAGTTGCACAGAGAGTAGGAGCTGAAGAGGAGCACGATCATCCAGCGACGCTTGTAGAGGAGCGTGGGTTTCGGCGCGTCGTGGCCGTCCAGCGGGCTCTTATCGCCGGCGTTCTGCACCGCGTCACCCGCATCCTCCAGCTTCACGTGGGTCTCCAAATCTGCCTTGATTTGAGCCTCAGTGTCTCCTAAAGGCAACGCTTCTTTCTCACTCATAGTTAAATATACTCATGGAGTATTAAACACTTGCAAACTAACCTGAAAGTTCTTCAGTTTCATGCGTAAACACTAACAAATCCAACGCTTAGCGACAAAATAGGCCTACAACTGCATGCTTTCAGCTACAAAAAGGGGAAAACATTGTTTTCAAATATCCACAGTAGTCAATGAACAAGTAGTGCAGCAGGCTCTACAACTTCCAGTGTAGGCGGCATTTCCTCAAGCTATACTGTACTTCAGTATAGACGACTTTACGCGTGAAACGTCTGCGCAAGTTCAAGAAATAAGAGTTGATTTCATGAATGAATATGATCCACGTGTAGTAGGAGGCTAAAGTAGCGCCTGCGGTGACCTCTTTCTCTTCCACCCGGACCTAAAAAACCGCTTTGGGATCTTGAAACAAGTTGGTCGACTCAGACACTCACAAGGGCGGAGTTTAAAAAAGTGCACTTTTTGTTGGTATCTAAGCAGCCTGCAACACTGAGATATAGCTCATGCTTTCTTACAGTTACAGTTTGTAACGTCTTTAAATGTCGCCTCTAGCTTCTCTGATAAAATCTGTGTTGTGGAATTTGTAAAAAAAACATGCCCATTATAACCGCTTTATTAAAAATATACATATATAGCAGGTTATTTATTATTTGGCCACTTGCTTAACAGAAATGGAGTAGTGAATGACTTGAACGCCTCAGTTGTGTTCAAGGATAAAACTTAATTCACTTCAGGGCAAGCTATGAATGATTATATGTTGTGCTTTATAACATGAGCTACTGTCATCTAGTGGTGAACAGCACCATCTACAGTAGGGACTCCCTCATTACAGAAATATATAATGTCCCCCTGTTATCAGCACCAGTGCAGACTTAAAGCTGCAGTAGGCAGTATGTTTTTTGGCATCATTGGGAAAAAAAATTCCATAATTAAGCATATTGTAATATTGAAAACTAGACTTCTGCACCTCCTCATGGCTCTGTTTTCAGGCTTTAGAAAATCTAGCCCGTGACGGGAGACTTTGACCAATCACAGGTCATTTCAGAGAGAGAGAGCGTTCCTATTGGCTGTGCTCTGGCTGGTGGGCGGTGCTTGGTATTTCTTCAACAGATCTCAACATGGCTACCGGGTCACAAACTCTTCTCATTTTACAGCTAAACAGTACACTACAAGATGTTTCTGGAAACATTTTTCGCAAGAAATAGGCGTTACAGTAATAGAATATTGATTCATATTTGATCAGCGCTGCCTAGTTTGACTGTTTGATCGGAGTTCGCGAGTGATTGACAGCTGCTCAGAGACAGCAAGCTCCAGCTCGGCTCTGATTGGTTGTTTCGCTCCGGTCTGTGAAATCTTGCAGATGCCGTCAGGAGCACCGGAGGATACAGAGGCAAATGATTTTTTTCAGATTACCTGTCTCATGCACTACTGTCAGGATATAGTGACTGTTTTATAAAAATAACTTATTTTAATCAAATTTGTTCCATTTCTACCCACTGCAGCTTAAATACAAAGAAAGCATTAGAGCATAAAAGCATCAATAACAAGCCTGGGGAGGTCAGAAATGATCACCTAAATGGCATCACATTTAATAAATATCTTCTTCCACATCAGCATTATCACCAGTACACAAGTCGAGACCCTTTGAAATGCCCATTCTTCACTTCACAGACGTCTCTTTTTTTGGTAAGCCTTTTTTTTTAGGATCTCGACTTTACATTCTCTTTGTCCACAATCAAATCTGTCAAAAATCTCCTGAGCATTATTGATATTTACACACTGAAAACACATTTATAAACACAAGATTCTCAAAACATGACAGGATGACAAAAGGTGCTCTCCATGGCACTAAAGATTTACAAAAATACTGTCTGAGTCTGAGTCACCTGAACATGCAGGTTGTTGTTTTTTTCCATCTCCCAATGTAAACATAGACTGGTTGATAATTCTACTCATCGAGCTGTTTCACACATAGATCACATAGGTGAAAGCAAAGAGATGAGCACGAGCAAAATAAATAGTTTTGAGCACTGCTTGTTACAGTTTTGGGGTCCGTACTGTGGTTGTGTGGACGACGTATCGGCCTGTCATGTTAATGTTCGTGTTTTCTTTAACAACATTTATAGACACATCTCCAGTCAGTCTCTCTCTCTCCGTTGAGGTCGGTGCGCAGCAAGTCCGCGGTAGTCAGGTCAGTGCTGGTAGTGTGGTACGGTGATGTGCTGGTGGTAGCTGGCGTGATGAGGAGGGTAGAGGAGGTCGGGGGTCTGAGGAGCCAGGCCGGTGCACAGGGGCTCGTGGCTGGTCAGCACAGAGGACAGATACTTGGCCTCCTCCGTCAGCTGCTTCACCTCCTTCCTCAGCGCGGCGTTCTCCTTCTCCAGGTTCTCGCTCTCCTGGAAACACAAAGGGATGGGAGGTTAGTTTGTATATTAGTGATACAAGTGGCTCTGCAGCGTTATAAACTGCTTCCATGCACGTATTTTTTGCATATTTTAGTGCTTTTAACCACAGATCGTGATATATTTTACCCCTGACCACTTTCCGAAGCATAATATATTCAATCTATCTGTATGGATGGCAATGTCTGTCTGTCTGTCAGCTTAAAGGTACAGTGTGTCAGATTTGGCGGCATCTAGTAGTGTGGTTGCAAATTGCAACCAACTGAGTACCCCTCCGCTCACTCCTCCCTTTCCAAGACTGCGGTATCGTGAGCCACCGAGTGCAAAACCGTGGCCACAGTTTCACAAGCGTATCGGAGAACTACGTGAAAGGCTCTCTCTAGTGCCAGTGTTTGGTTTGTCCATTCTGGGCTACTGTAGAAATATGGTGGAGCAACATGGCGGACTACGTGAAGAGGACCCGCTCCCTATGTAGATACGAAGGGCTCATTCTAAGTTAACGAAAACACAACGATTCTTAGTTTCAGGTGATTTTATACAAATGAAAACATAGTTATGAATATTATATTGATGGATGGATTGCCACGGAATTTTGTACAGACAATCATAATCCCTAGAGGTTGAATCCTACAGACACGATCCCCTGACTTTTAATCTAGCACCATTATAAGGCTGACATTTGATATCAAGTGAAATTTCTTATTCTTAATTATACTTTGGTTTATGATCAAATACCTGCCCAACTAATGACATGACCACCAGCTCCAGCTTCACATTGTGTAAATTAGCAAATGAGCTAACTAGTGAACTTAATAAACACTATGCCTGCTATGCATTAGCATCTTAGCATTGCTATTGTAAGCATGTTAGCAGGCTGGCTTCAGTCTATGACTCAAACTGTACTGTACAACCTCAGAGAGCTGATAGCATGGCTGTAGACTCTCAGTCTTGTTTCCAATTACATAGCAGACATTAGTTTCCATTCAGTTCAGCAGGTGTCAGTATCAACATGTAGACACTTAAATGGACTGGTTATACACACATGTATATGTGATGACATGATGTTCATTGTGATTGACTGTCTATCTCAGACAAGTCTCTGCAAGTATATTTTTTTACATATTGCACACACGCTATGTGAAGACTGCTCATGCTAGTAGAAGAAACGTATATAAAAAGAATAAATAAAGTAAAAGTATGTAGGCTAAATTATACTTTTAAATTGGCTGAAAGGCTAAAACAGTGGTATGCTATGACTATTTTTGTCCAGTTACCTTAAAACCAGCTGGTAACGCAGGTGAAATAGGCCCTTTTCACAGCAGCCATTCTGACATGTCATAGCAGGTGTAAACACAGGTGTAATTGATCAAATTAATCATGGTCCTCCGCAATGATATGTCAAATATGTCTGCTGTGAAAAGGGTCTATGGATTGTTGTTTTGCATTACCAGAGAGCAATGCCATAACTTAAGTAATAAAAGTATTTTCACTGTCGTAGAGAAACATGTAACTTTTAAGTCTATTCAACTTGTTTTTCTTTCCATACTGAAATGAATGAAGACCAAAGATCTTTTGGGAGTTAGTAAAAACACTAAAAATCAACAGCATGCCTTAGTACTTTACCATAAGGTACAGTATTTCAAAAAGTTGTAAAAATGCTTTTTAATTCAACATCGACCTATGAATATTAATTCAAACACAAACTACCTGCAGCTCACTGAGCATCACAATCTTAAAAGTTGCCATTCTAACATTTTGTATGACGTAAGTAGACCCACATTTTCCAAAACAATCTGTCTGATCATCAACTTCAGAGTTCATATAAGTAGAGCAAACTAAACGCGAGTGGTTGAAAGCAAAAAACATTTTTTTCGGTGTGGGAATAGCAGGCGAGAAAATCTTCCACTTGGTTAATGAAAAGGTCATCACAGCGTGGCCGAAAGACTCTAATACTGAGCTGTGGGTCCTTACTGTCACACAACCTTTGGGTAAACCCCTCCACATGCGTCACTTAGCCAAATACAGCCCACTGCTATCGACGCTTTACAAGAAGTGACTGCCTTTTTCTCCCCTTCTGCCCACGACATGCAATTTACACAGAAGAAAAAAAATACTACTGAAGAAACAGGAAATAAGCCACGGTGTCATAGAGAGGGAAAATTCGCCTTCCTGTTTATCTGGTGAGACGATGACAGAGAAACCACAGAGTATGCTCTGTGGTCCCCTCTCTGTGACTGGCAGGCTTTAAAGAGATTGCTAATATGCAACGTACTTCACAGGAAGGATTCACATCTCTGGATCTACTGCTGCTTACGGCGTGGGGTTTCTGAAGGTCAAAATCTCTTCACTGATAAAGTTACACAGAAACAGCTGCTCTGAAAACATCGTGGCGTACATGAGTACAGCACGAATCATCTCAGCTTGAACTTGAACGAGGAAGTCACACAGATAGTGGATGTGTGGTCAGCGTGTAGAGCTATTGCAGGTTGTAAAGAATCCGTAAGATCATTGTATCATGAGTGTAGAAGTCACTGGGTTCATATAGACCTGCTGCACACACAGGTAACTGAAATCCCAACACAGTCTCACGACGGTTCGTGAAATAGTCACGAAATTGAATCTATTTGATTCATGTATATAGACACAAATTTCCGCTCTTTTCAAAATAAAACTACTTAGGTTTAGGAATAGATCGACTTGGTTAGGCTTAGGCAACAAACTACTTAGTTAGGTTTAGACAAAGATTGTGATTTGGGTTAAAATAACTCTGGAAGTGTCGTAACCTAAGTGCGGAAGTTACCCATCCACCCTGACCTCTTCCCTATGTGGCATTCGCCTCTCTTTATAGTTCCCGGTTCACAATTAGGTGGCTTACATACGAATTGATTTCGTGCTGACCATCATGAAAAAAATGTGTGTCTATATACACGAATCAATAGATTACATTCCTTGACTATTTCACAAACTGCTGTGCAACTGGACTGGAAATCCCAGATTGAAGAAAATGCCTGCGCTCTTTTGGAAGTTTTAGTTGAATAAAAGACAGCCAAGTCAAACAAGTACAAGCTGAAACAACACTGACTACCAACTCATCTCACGAGATGAGCTGCATGAAAGAACAATGGGGGCAACAAACAAAGCGGCCGGCCCGAACACCCTTCTGTTATCACATTCAGCGCTGCAATCTCTGGTGCTGGATTTCTGCTGCAAAAAGGGAGTGATTGCCCACACGTGCTAATTTATTCCTGAAGCTTCTGCAAACACACAGAGCAGCGTCCAAGTGTGCAGCAGCCCAACAGAAGCCATGACACATCGCCACATGGTCAGGTAGCGTTTGGTAAATATAGTACGAAGCCTTTCCCAGAGGCTGTTGATCAGTTGATCGGTTGGCGGCGTTCAGGCTGTACAAACAATACGACTCAATAGATATTTAGAAGGATACCCTAATACATCCTTCAGTGTGTATAATGTGATTTGTAACCAGCATTGCAGTACAATAAAGCAACCAAATGATGGCTTTTGGGGCTTGACCTCCCATCTTTGCTAAAATTTTGCAGTTTTATCAAGGAACAGTCATTTCACACTGATATGAAATATCTTCTCTGTCATAAAAAGTAGAAGTCAGTGTTAAATGTTGTTGCTTTTGAGTATGAGTATGGTGTTCGGAGGGAGTTTTCCTCACCAGGTGCAGGCTGTCAGCTTTCTGAGTTTGCCTCATCCTGCTCTTCTGAGCAGCGATCCGGTTCTTCTCTCGCCGCATCACCTTCTTCGCATCATCTGAGGAGCTCTGACAAGATACAAATAGCGACAGTTAATGCTGGCGTTTGTGCATCTGCATAATATAAACATCAAGTGGGCACAGAGATGTTCCTGAACCTGATAAAGTGATGAACCGTCTTAGTTTACGTCACTGGCTCTTGCTGGTGGGGTTCAATGTGTGAAATGGAAGCGGTCGTGACAGTTTTTAATGACAGTTTGACAGAAGATGGGCTTAACTTTACACTTATTGCGAAGGGCAGGGTCGGGGAGTGGCTGAGTCATCGGTTAGGTATAACGCACACCCTGTTTCATGTCCTGAACACTCTATTTTCTTGGTATCGTAATAACTAATCCATTTTTCAAAATGCTGAGTCAGTTGTACATCAAAGAGATAACAAATTCATTCTGAGTTGTCCGTTAACACATTGGTGAAAAACCCCAAAACACCTGATGCTACTGGAGATTGTTTAATCCACAATGTGAGGCTTCCAGCTTGTATAAAAAAAACAGCATTTGAAGGTTTTATCTCCAGGAGCAAATGAGCAACAATGTGCAAGAAAACTGGCACATGTGGACCAAGTCTCACGTGCAGAGGAACGTACAGTACGTACTGCCTGTTCCTGACAGCTCTCCAATCACTCACAGTTTGAGAGACTTGCTAAAACAAAGGATTCCCACAACTTGGACGAGTGATACATTTTTGCAAAAGCCTACACTTGAAGCGAGTCATGCCTGCAGCCCATGTGTGCATGTGAAACACTTCTGAGAAACTGTGAAAAAGAGCCAACAAAGGCAGAACTAGTGATAGGCTGCCTTGCTGCCCACCAAGTATGCATCATCCAATCACAGGTTTAGGAGAAATATGTAGGGTTCAATTCACAGAATGGTGTATTCAGTCTATAGATCTTCAGTGTAAATAAAATGTAAACAAGCACATTGATGATAAAGTACATAAGAGCACACTTACCGGCCTGCTGCCAGGTGATGGGGACTTGTAACTTGTGTCATTGCTGTCAGAGCCCTGAGCCATAGCCAACCGCGGCGACAGAAACCGTGTGTCTTCGTCCACTTCTGCTTTGTGTTTTGTAGTATGTGTGTGTGGTGAGTGTGTGATAGAGAGAAAGAAAGAAAGAGAGAGTCTGTGTAGCAGAACGAGTGCTGAGAAGAACTTGGCTTAATGAGTCTCTTTCTTCCCTCTTTTCTTTCCCTTTCTGTCACTCCTCCTTCTCTTTCACTCTCTTGCTCATGCTCTCTTCCTTTACCGCTCTCTCTCTCTTTTTCTCTCTCTCTCTCTCTGACACACACACACACACACACACACACACACTGTGAGACTAGCCGTCTGCCTAATTAGCTGTATCTGATGTGGCTTCTGGTAAGAATCTGGGTAAGTTGCATTAGACTGGAAGTCACATGTCTGATGGAAAGTTAAAGCACATAAGGTAATCTTGTAAACTCCAGAAAAATAACATATTGGTGGGTTTAAGTTACACTTTCAATAAATGTGGGGTGGATATTATCAGATTCAGAAAAAGTTTCAATTGTCTCCAAAATGTCTTGTGTGTTGGATGTATTTTTATTTATTTATTTATTTATGTTGTTGTTGTTGTTGTTTTTGCTCTATTTATTTATTTATTTATTTTTCTTTTCTTGCATTGTATCATTGATACCACCCTCTTGTCTTAGTATCATCATTACCTCTGCCAATGTCTACCTCATTCATCATACATCTAATCACTCATACATGCAGGGGGTTATGTTTTGTATCATTGTTTTTGTTGTTGAAAATCCCCCAAATAAGTCATATATGTATATACACAGTATATACTTACTGAGCTGAATACATGTTTAAAAAAAAATTATAATAATTGGATGTAGAAATTCATTTTAAAATTAATGTTTTGTATCATTGTTTTTGCTGTTGAAAATCCCACAAATAAATCATATATATATATATATAATATATAAATGCATAAAAATACTTACTGAGCTGAATACATGTTTATAAAAAAATAATAATTTGATGTAGAAATGAATTTAAAACATGAATTAAATTTGATATCAGCACAGTCAAAAGAAAAGAAAAACTAACTTTCTGCTAAAAGACCGGATATTAACTTTGCTGCAACCTGTGTTAGTCAGCCATCATGGTGGGCATTCCCTCTTCCTCTTTTTTTAGCAGCAACGTACAATACGTTTCGACCAAATCCTCAAGAGACAGCGCATCCTAAAACTCCACATGGATGACTGAGCTGTGAATATTTACACACTCTTCATGGTGATTTCCAGAAATGCACCACGCTTTCCTGGTTGCCACACGCCAGCTGCAATACAAGCGAAGGCTGTGTCGAGGCCCTGGGGCTCCCCAAAAGCCCACCTACAGAATTCCCTCATTGTCTTTCACTCTAAATTACGTGTGAAGATGTGGGGAATCTTCTAGAAAATGTACAGCTTGAGGAGGTTGAATATTCACTGAATTTGCACAACGGTGTTGTTTTAAAATGGGCGTTAAAAAGTCATGCAAAGCTGCATATGTGACTTCTTGTATTATTTTCTTGTTTACCCCCATCACGAGGTAGCATTTGGTGATGCAAGGACAAGATTTTCTTGTGAGAAAAAAAAAAAAATCAGGACCAAAACAGCTTTGCTTGGCAGAACAGCCCTCCCACACAAAAACATGTTCTACCATCACAGGAATTTTGAAGAGCTTGGGCAAGGCCAGACATTTCTAATACTTGGCATTTAACGCTGTCCAAAAAGAGTTGAGGCTGTAAAAAGAGAAGAAAGGAGGAGAAAAGCTGATTAGTCAAATTCTGCTTTAACAAGGGCACAGACGCAATACAGCACAAATATAGAAAAACAAAACAAGGCTGTGGATTATTTCTAAACCTTAAATGACCTTAAGACGCATTTAATAAACCATAAAGTCTCATAAATGTGGAGTGGATTGTGATCATTGATCAAATTGTTATTTTTATTGATTCGTCACTTAAATGATGATGTTTTTCAGTAAACTGTTGGGTGCATTTGTCAGCTATTCCGTCTGGAGATTATTAAAACAAAGAGAGCTTTTTGTTCTCTTTTAATTCTGGTGCTCAGTCAAGCTCTCAGAAGCAGTGAGGCCTCACAAAACAGCAGCTTATCAAACAGAGTTCAACCATGACACAACATCCATCCTGAGTAAAAATTGAGTTAAAGTGACAGCTGTTAAGTAGGCTACAGTTTAAATTAATATTAGCAAGTATCGGCAACTTCTTTATTTTACTGCTTGGCGTACCGTGACTTTTTGTCGCGCACCGGCACTTCTCACAAGCTGCCGGTACTCTTTTCTACAGGTACTTTCTGTAATTTATCAACACAATGTTCACGTTCCTTTTTGTAAAATAATTGGTGAACTGTTAGTCATAACTTATTTTTTAAATTTGTGAACAAATAGAATGAATATAACATTTAAAGGTTTTCTGAATCTGCTCTTTTAGGGCAAACATTTCCAGAAGAATTAAATGTTCAGATGAAGGCTTTGATACGTGTACAAAATTAAATAACCATTTAAATAGTAATAATAAAAAAAACCCAAAACCAATATCTCTATCTATCTTTATCATCTTTATCTAGTATCTCTTTATCCTGCTGCATTATAGTATGTAGGGAGCATCCTGACTGGGACACTGCTCCTAAAACCTGAATGATACCTTACTATAGGCTACAAATAACACAGGAAAACATGATACAGATGCCAACATGTAAATAAGAGAATACCACTTCAAGCACTGAATATTATAAACTGTTGTCAATCTTGCTTTTTACTTGGAAAATCCCCTGAAAGGCCATTTATTTAGAGACTGAGCTGCCCTCATTTGTGGTCTCTCTTCCTTGGAAATGACTGTGGGAGGTTTCTAATAAGCACAGCATTATTGAGGGAAAGTGAAGAATCGTGTTGACGCTGATGACCGTAAAAATAACACTGATACACATATTGGGAGTTTAATTATACTGAACACAGTATTCACTTCAAAACAAAGGCCATTTATGAGTCATCACAGCGAACGTGTAAAGTCCAGTCTGTAAAAAAGTTGTTGTTTTTTTGGCCCTGTCTTGATAAAGTCAGCATTTCAGGGGATATATATATATATATATATATGTACTGCACTGTATTATGCTGAAGTTATTTTAACCCCTCAGATACAGATACATTTGGTTACTTTGCAAACTAATGTTAAAATGATGCTCAATATATTGTCACTGCCTGGCAGAGTGTGGTCGACCACAAATGTCACCTGTTTGTCATTCAACAAAAGAACATGGCCATGTGTTAAGTGGTAAATTTTCATCCTTACATAGGTTTAGAAATATACTTTTTGTAGCCACTCAAGTTATTCCAGGATGTTGTATTGTTGCATCAGTTTGAGGCAGCACTTCCTCATCAACTGAAAAAATCCCTGATTATTTTGGTCCACAAATGATCCATTCATTTTATAATATGTAATTTAGTCACAACTAAGAAGACAAATCCTTAAAATCATAGATCATGATGACGTTTTGATAGCACCAGCTCCTAGGAACTAACACCTGATATTTTAGTCAGTCTGATATGAATGTCCACATCTCTATTCCAGGATTATCTGTGATATTAAATTCAGTTGTACTGGTTTTGTATCACTATCTGTTGATTAAAGGTCCCATATCATGCCCATTTTCAGGTTCATACTTGTATTTTGTGTTTCTACTAGAACATGTTTACATGCTGTAATGTTAAAAAAAAAACTTTATTTTCCTCTTACTGCCTGCCTGAATATGCCTGTATTCACCTTCTGTCTGAAACACTCCGTTTTAGTGCAGTTCAATGGAATTAAAACAGAATTCCATTGCTAGGCAACAGTTTGGGTCCATGTTTACTTCCTGTCAGCTAATGTTATTATACACTGCAATAGGAAATAAACTGGGACACATTTAGAATGTTTATGTTTAAAACCGTGTAATGGTCTAAATATTGTATATTTGTGACATCACAAATGGACAAAAATCCTAACGGCTTGTTTCAAACGCACAATTTCTGAATACGGGCTTTGTGTATTTCTCCGTATATTGCCCGATTTGATAGTTTAACAGTATTTATATAGCACTTAAACCTGCTTTATAATATAAAAGACATGAAGGGATGATGTATTTTTGTAGTCCAACCAGGAAGTTCGCATTGCCCTGGTTCCCTCGACATAAAGCCAATGAGATTGTTTTGCGTTGGATTTTGGATTACAGCAGAAAATATATATTTTTTTATGTCATAAGATAAGATAAGATAAGATATTTCTTTATTAGTTCCGCAGTGGGGAAATTTGCAGTGTACAGCAGCAAAGGGGATAGTGCAAAAAACAAGATGCATCAGCTAATACAGTAATAAAAAGAGCTAAACAAAGTGTAACAAAATATGAACCATTTAAATAGAAGGAAGTATAAAAATAGGAGCAGTATATACAGTATTGACAATAAACAGACTATTAACAAAATGTGGAAAATGATATTGCACAGTGAACAAAACATTAAAATCTCCTCAGCTTGTGTTTAACCACAGACCTTATTTCAGGCATCTAACTGAAAACCCATTGACTTCCAGGCAAGGGAACCAGAAGTGCTAAAATGCGAACTCATTTCCAGCTTTTAGGACTCATTCCTGTAGCACTCTCTCATTAAAACATGTGAACAGCCAATATGAAAACTAGGTTGTTGCAGTGACACATTTAATTGAGAATTAACCATCAACACTAAAGCACTGTTAAAGCCTGAGCATCACCCACCTCATGAGCAATGAGTGGTTGGTGTAGTAACAGGTGTAGTAACAGGTGTAGTAGCAGGTGTAGTAGCAGGTGTAGTAGCAGGTGTAGTAGCAGGTGTCCTCCAAGTGGAGGTGGTGTAGAGCAGCTGGTTTGTGAGGGTTTATCATGAGAATAGGAAGATGGTCATGGTTAGGCATTGACCTTGAATAACTAAGGTTATGATAGGTCGTCGGGCAGCAAGTTTTGAGAGACTTTTTGCAAGTTTTTGCAATTTGCGGGTTATCTCCCAGACACAACCGATATGTATGTGTATTCTTCCTCTATAGACAGTACTATATTTAGCATTTTCCAGCTAATGCTAGATTTTTTTAATAGTTTATCAATATAAGAAGTAGGCGAATGTTCTCAACCCATTAAAGAACACTTAATCCTTCAGTTTATCTGAACAAAATCATCAAATTTGGAGATGCATAGTCTTCACTGGACAGTGAGTGTATGGAAAAATTGTAATCTGAAAAGTAACTATAGCTATCCGAAAAATGTAGTGCAGTATAAAGTATATATGCCTCTGAGATGTAGTGGAGTAGAAGTATAAAGTTGCATAAAATGGAAATACTCAAGTAAAGTACAAGTACCTTGAGTAAATGTACTTCTGCCACTGTATGCAGGAATATTAATAACCAGGTTTTTCATATTCCATGTTCCATTAAGTGTGGTTGATGTAGTAGCAGGTATAGTAGCAGGTGTAGTAGCAGGTGTAGTAACAGGTGTAGTAGCAGGTGTAGTAGCAGGTGTAGTAACAGGTGTAGTAGCAGGTGTAGTAACAGGTGTAGTAGCAGGTGTAGTAGCAGGTATAGTAACAGGTGTAGTAGCAGATATAGTAGGTGTAGTAGCAGGTGTAGTAGGTGTAGTAGGTGTAGTAGGTGTTGTAGCAGATGTAGTAGCAGGTGTAATAGGTGTAGTAGCAGGTGTAGTAGCAGGTGGAGTAGCAGGTGTAGTAACAGGTGTAGTAGAAGGTGTAGTAGCAGGTGTAGTAGCAGGTGTCCTCCAGGTGTAGTAGTAATAGCAGGTGTAGTAACAGGTGTAGTAGTGGGTGTAGTAGCAGGTGTAGTAGCAGGTGAAGTAGCAGGTGTAGTAACAGGTGTAGTAGGAGGTGTAGTAGCAGGTGTCCTCCAGGTGTAGCAGCAGGTGTAGCAGTAGGTGTAGTATCAGGTGTAGCAGCAGGTGTATCAACAGGTGTAGTAGCAGGTGTAGTATCAGGTGTAGTAGCAGGTGTAGCAGCAGGTGTATCAACAGGTATAGTAGCAGGTGTAGTAGGTGTAGTAGCAGGTGTAGTATCAGGTGTAGTAGCAGGTGTAGCAGCAGGTGTATCAACAGGTATAGTAGCAGGTGTAGTAGCAGGTGTAGTAGGTGTAGTATCAGGTGTAGTATCAGGTGTAGTAGCAGGTGTAGAGCAGCTGGTTTGAGGGTTTATCATGAGAATCAGAAGATGAAGAAGCAGTGATGAAGCTGCTGTGTGATGTAAAGATATAATGGAGGAGTGTTTGTGTATCAACAGTAGTTTCCTGGTGAATATAAAGACTGGGTCCCCCCTCCTTAGACCTTAGACCTGGACCGGGTCCCCCCTCCTTAGACCTTAGACCTGGACCGGGTCCCCCCTCATTAGACCTAAGCCTGGACACCCGGTCGGCAGAGTCCGCTGCAGCTCAGAGCTCCTGAGCTCAAACGGTCCTTCAGCCTCCAGGTAGCTAGGGTTACAGGCGCGCGCCACCGCACCCGGCGAGAAATAGAGCACGCTCACAGGGCTTTTAACGTGGACTGAGATGACGTCATCACGCTCACAGGGGTTTTAACGTGGACTGAGATGACGTCAACACGCAGCACGCTGCAGCAGCTTCTAGTGGTGGGAAATAAAACTGCAGCTGCAGTGATGAGAGGCTGCTGTTAAACATGAATCACTGTAAAACGTCATAACATCTTTATGATTTTATCTGATCATTAATGTGCTGATTTGTTAAATCTTTCTGTTTGTGGTGATCTCACTCTACAGTCATGTAACTATACATGAATGTACTCAACAACAGCCACAACTACATCTTTACTATATAAACTCGGAAAAAGAAGTTTGGAAATTTGTGTTTGGTGGATTATTTCTCTGTTGTTACATTGCTAATTGGCATTGTATTTATCATCGTTGGAAAGCCTGTTTATTTACCTTCACAATGATGTCCAACTTGTAAGGATCATGCATTTGTTGGATGAGCAGCACAGCTGATTATGTGGGTAGTGCCCAAGACAAATTTGCCAAAATGCTCCGTCAATGGTTAACAGTGTATTCTCCTGTTGGTATTGACTCTTGTTTTGAGTTGTTTGGTGGATTGGATGATTGAACTCTCTATCAGTAACGAGGAACAAACAAGACATATTGGCTATTTTACACTTTATTCATTTAATACACCGTCAGGAGCCTCAGTAGCGGTGGAAGATCCATACGCAGCCACAGCAGCCTGGCAGCTCCTCCTCATGCTGGTCACCAACCTGGTCACACGTTGCTGTGGGATGGCGTTCATTTTAAAGAGCTGCTGACTTGCCCAAAACTGCAGCAAAATCGATACGGTATGACCCTTGTGTCATTGAACCTCAGAGAAAATATTTCACCTTTCTAAAAAGATCAAACAGTCAGCAGGATGGGTCTGTGTGTTTGTATGGCCCTCTGCTGTGACAACTGACAAAGAAGAAAGTCAGGAAAGAAAAGACATTGAAGTGTTTTTCTGGCATGGCCAAAGTCTTTTTAACACCTGAGACATTGGAAAGCAACCAAGTTATAGTTGTTTTATTTCCCTCTGAGCATAATGACATCAGTTAAAGTCAGTTATCCTCATCTGATGTCACAATTTACGTGGAAAACAGTAAGTTGGTAGAAGAGCAGAGCAGAGCTGCAGATACTTCCTACGCGCATATATTGTAATTAGATGAGGACCACTAGGATTCTGTGTTATTTCCTTTATTTAAACGGTCGCTTCACTTTCACTGGAACGAAACTAACACCACAAAACACTGATAAAGGTGAATGGAAAAATGTTTTAGTGTAGGAGCTCAACAGGAAGCTCATTAATGTTTCTAGTTTTAGTTTGCCTCCACCTGCAGGACATGATGAGCAGTGTTCAGTGTGGCAGCAGCTGCAATGATGAAAGGCTGATAAAGCGATCACAGATAACACTGATAATAATAATGTGTTTATTTGTTTATGTCTGTTTGAATCACATATTTTTAGCGATACAGTCTCATAATATTTGATCTAATTTATTGTATCAACTCTATGTTTTTTTTAAATACTTTATTTCAAAAGTTCAATACAGTAGATTCAGAAACATTCAGATTTTTCACTACAATTCTACAAATATATTTTACTGTATAAAAATAAAATAAATTATACAACAAATAAACGGTAAGTAAAGGAAAAGATTAATTAAAACAAATTAAAAAATATCATATGTAATGTGCTGCTCTTCTGTTACCTAACTGTGTTATCATTAAAAATGATGAATGAAATTAATGTCTTTTTTATTTTATTTTATTATTATTGTGTCATGCATAAATAATATGCCCAGCCCAAACAGTCTTACAAGACACTATTATTTAGGAAATAAAGAAAAGACAAAGGCAGAAACCAGAGTAGCAGTATAAATTACAAATAATACTAAACAAATAAACCATCCTGATGTTTTTTCCGAGCTTTGAGAACCAAAGTAGCCAACTTATAAGCATTAAAATTAAATAGCCATTCCATTTTGTTATCATCTGAGCACCAAAACATTTCTGGATTTTGAGCACACATTTCATTTAAAATAGAAGTTCTTGACAATACAAAAGAAAATATGATTCATTTTCAACTTCTCCTAACTCGCATACTTACAGGATACTGGATGTTTTTAAATCTACCAACTTCAAGGACCAGAGGAAGGGTTCCTGTTCTTAACTGTGCAACTAAAGACCTTTGACTGCTTGATAAGTTTGCTATAACATAAGATTCAGTGCCATAATTGTGCTTGATTTGAATACATGCTCGTAATTTTGGTTTTAATATATTTTTCAACCATTTTTCTTCAAATCTAGCAAGTAACTTTCTTCTAATTGTGTTTATGCTACATGATTAAGTATTACTATATTACAATTCAGCTTCCTCAAAAATAGCATGACATTCTGTAGCCCATGGAGCATTATGTGATTTACTCCAAAGAAAAACCCTTCTCATTAATCCTGTATTGTGACATATTAAGCAAATGATTCCAGTCTTATTTCACATTTTCACATTAAGAAGAATGCCTTTTGCTTCTTCAACTCTTCTCAAAAATCACTTTGTAGAAAACAAAAACCAGGACTAGCAGCCCATCTAACCCACCCCAATAACCACAAAGAATACTGATAAAAAATATTCTTCATTCCACTTTAATATTTATATTATATCCAACTGTGCATGTTTCTAGATGAAATACAAAACTTGACTTCATAAATGAGGTCACTCACATTATATTTATAAAAATTGTTTCATCCGTGTGTGTCAGCATCTCATGTTTTATCAGCTTACTAGTAGAAAATAAATTCCATGTATATTGTTTTCCTTCAATATAACTGAGAATTGTATAGTTTGGTTCCATGTGTATCTTCTGCTATGTGCTGCTGCATGTGATTTATCTTATCCTTTTTATTAGAGAGCAAAATCTCCCCCGAACAGCCAACAACTGTCCTCACTGACTTGGTTCATTACTTTATCATAACATTTTTAAAAATGATCATCTGTCGGTAGCAAAACATCTGCATGAACCGCTATCATTAAGAACATGAGTAAAATGATGAGATGACATGAGTTTAAAGTTCACTGTGGAGTATTTTAATAATCTGAGAGCATGAGCAAAAAACCTTTTCATCTTACAAAACACTCCTCTTAAAAATCAGTCCAAACAATACATTAAAATGAAACAAAACAACAGTTAATGAATGAAAAAGAAGAATGAAAAATCCATAGACGCAGATACGTAACATCTTCCATAGCTTCACATTTTAACCATCATCACACTTCTGTTAGACTCCTTGGATTTTATTAGCTGTGAGAGAGAAAAGACAGACAGCATTTAGTCGGTGCAAATAACATGATTTAGATGATGACATTACTGAAATCATGGCTTTTATTTGATTACATTATCAAAATGTCTTACTGGGTGAACCCTCGTCATACATTAGTTAGATTCTTTTATGCAGGAGATACTGAAATCTGAATCTTCTGCTCACCTGCTCTGCATTTTTGTCCACTTCAGGGCGTGTCTCGGAGGCACAGAGGTGGTCGGGTGGTAGAAGGTACATCCAGGTCGTTTACACTGCCCCGCAAAGCGACAAGGCTGTAGATCAGAGATAACAAGAGTTAGAGAGTCGGACTGCACCTTAGGGCTTTGTGCAAAATGTCCTGACTGGAATGCATGAGTGCAAATAAAATAGCAACTTTCATATAAAAGCACTTCATGAGAGCTCCACATCCACACTTTAAAAATATCTTACCTTGGGATGATAAAACGGACAGTCCATCTTCTTGCACTCTGGGAAGAAGCGGCACTCACCGGTGGTTTGCACTGGCTGCACTGCTGGAAACACAAAGAGTCAAGTTAGCATCCATAAGTAACACAATGACGGAGTGTATGACTATTTTGGTCATGGGTTTCATACACTTACTGTAATAAAACTTCTAAAAGAAAAAATCATATCAGATGGGGGACCCTCATACAAAATCTTATCAAATGGGGATCCGTGGTCTAAATTGTGTCAATTGAGGGGTCTTTGACATGTAAACATTTGGGAACCACTGGTTTAAACTGTCCAAACTGTTTTAGGCAGAGAGAGTCTGAATGACAGATGTACTGTAATGAGAGAGTACCTGGCCTGGGTGGAGGAGCAGCTGTGCTTCTTCGGCTGACATGAGTGAAGGGACAGTCTGGCTTGGTGCACCTGGCGTCGTATTTACAATTAGGATGCACAAAAAGGCATTTCTCCCCAAACTTGCAAGTGGGAAAAGTCCTTCAGAAAAAAACATAGAATTCAAGATTTAGTAAGTCGCCAAGCGATTTAAAAAAAAAACAACTCCATTATCATTTCTTCAGATTATGAACAGAAATACTCACTTGCACTGTGTTGTAGGGTGGTGGTACAAGCACTCATCTCCACTTTTACAGACCGGCCAGAACTTGCAGCGCTCCATCGCCTTCTGTCTCTTTAAAGGGACGGCATCCTCTTCCTCTATCTCCATCGCATCATCTGTCAAAAGGAGGACAGGATGTAAAAACCCCTTTACTGAAGCACTCTGTAACTGTGTTTATGAAATGTGCAATAAAAAATAAATTAAACTATTATTATTTGCACCTTCACATTCTGATGATGGGACTACTCCCTGTAGTCTTTGATGGACGCTGACTTTGGGCTCCCTGTTGCCGTGGACAATCGCCTCGGTGACCTTTGCGGGCGGTCTCACGTCATCCATCTCTATCTCACAGTCTGCGAGATTCCCCAGCGGGCTCGGCACCCCGTCTAATGTCACGATGAACTTGGGGCTGGCAGAGTCGCCCCTCTCCTTGCTGGTGTGAGGAAAGAAAAAGAGGAAATAAAACATGTGACAAATGCTCATGTAGAAATGTAGAAATCGCTGAGAGCATACTCTTATAATGTGTGTGTGTGTGTGTACCTGGCCTGGACAGTGCGTGGTACAGCAGACTGGACTTCCCCTTTGACCGGAGGACGCTGCTGGCTTTTGGCTGTAGATTCTCCCAGCTGCGGTCGACTCACTATGAAGGAGCGGGTATCAAATGGCTTTGCATCGCCTCCTGCAGCAGCCGCAGTGACCTCAACCCCTAGAGGTTCACATATAACACATCACTGAAGACAATCCACTTTTTTAAAGTTGCCCCATAAAAGGAAAATGTGCAAAAAAAGACTCACCATAGTCACTCTGCTCTCCTCTGTCATTCCTCTCTGCTAAGTCCAACTGGAGGCGTGAAGCTAAAGATCTCGCTGGAGCTGTGAGGAAAACATCAGTAGAGTCATCAGTGGATTAAATACAGATTTTTTTTTAAATTTATATTAGTTACCTCACTACATCACTGGGATTCTGGCTTTTGGGTGTCAGGGTGTTTAACCTCTTCAACTCCTTGAGGGAATTGGCACTCTCGGCCGACTTTACTGTCTTTCAAAGGTCGTAGCAGGCTCAGTTTTAGAACTTGACACACAGTGCTGAGCATCTCAAATTAATCTTCAGGTTTCCAACTTTCACATGATGTACACCACTTCTGTGTGACATATACTGCTGACATGCTATCTCTGCCTAAAGACCCCCTAACAGCCCCCTAAAAAAAAGAATGGTCTATGGTTAAAGAGGGGTGGAGTGGAAGAGGTTTAAGCAGTGCTCAGCAAAAGGCACTCAATATGCTGCAGTAATTCCATTCTTCACACACCAGGTCTAGAGGGAGGTAGCTCTGCGGAGGTGTAGGCCTGATTCCTGGGGGTCAGGCTGTGGAGGTGCTCCTGGACCAGCTGGATGGCTGCAGTCATCTCTTCGCTGCTGGCCACGCGAGTACGAGGCGCCACAGGAACAGTCTGCCTCTGAGGTACTGGGGGGCGGGGGGGAGAGAGAGGTCAATGTGAGAAAAGGATAACGGAAAACTACTGATATTCATGACCTGCAGTTAATTAACGGAACGCTCATGGTTATAGTGCGTTAAAACATACTTGTGGGGTAGGCTGTAGTTTTGGTGATTGAGTCCTGAGCCTCAGAGATGGCCTTCAGTATTAGATTCCTGTTGGCTTGCTTGCCTGGAGGGAGAGTGGGCCTGAAAGAACGGAGTATTGTTAAAGCTCAGCAAAGAATGTCAGCTGTCTGATCATTTAAGAGAAGTCAGTGCTGGATTGTCTTGTTGTTCCTTTTTAGAGGAAGTGAAAATATGATAACTAATGCAGAGTAAAATATGGCTTCCAACTGAATACAAATACCTAGAACAAATCACATTAGCTACATGATTTTGGTTATTAACAATGAATTACAATCCCTCTATTTTGATAATGTATACAATATAATGTTAGTAAAAATATCATATGATGTGTTGACACTGACTTGCGTTCTGGTTTGGAGGGTAGGGACACTCTACTGGACATGCCTCTGCCTCCATAGCCCGCATCCTCCTCCTCCACATCATCGCTGTCTTCATCTGCCGCTCGGTTCACTCGCACCACCGAACTCGCTACCGGCGCCTTTCGCTTCCGTGACAACTCATCCTGCTGAACAAAAGATGGCAGATCGTTATCATTACGGATCTTTACCTTACACCTGTCTGACACTTTGTCAACAGAAAAGAGGCTTTCGTCGAATCACAGTACCTTACTGGATCCGGTTCTGGGGGTTCTGCTGCTTCTGCTGCTGTCCTGCTGCCGGGAGTGAGAGGATCCTTCTGAGGGTCGACACGTGTCCGCAGAGCTCATCGATGAGAACTTGCTCTGACCCGGCCTGTAGATTTCAGCTGTGGGTCTACTCGCTGCGCCGCGTGTTCGACCGTGGTTGGTGCCTATTTCTACAGGATCCTCAGCCATGAGGTCATCGTCCATCTCTGGTTTGATGTCAATAACGGCCTCTAAGGGGAGCGGCTCCATGAGGGGCTTAACGGTGGAGGTGAGTCGAGAGGAACTCTTCTCCAGGCTGCCTCTCCTGATAACAAACGGACATATAAAAAGGCTCTGTAATGTGTGTTGTTTAAGACGATGAAACATGAGGACAAAGAAATGATTCTAGCTTTGCATCAGGCACCTGCTTTCATGAGCGGAACTGGACACGCGTGCTTCAGTCCTATCAGAGCGTGAGCTGGACACCGTCAGCAGCTTCAACTCCTCCGCTCTGCTGTCCTCGCTTACGGATGACCGGCTCTTCCCAGCCACGGTACCACCGTCAGACTGGAGCTGTTGTCTACTGAGCGATGCAGGCTCTGTAACAACCATGTAGGCAAATGGAGGAAGAAAACATGAGCTTGTGTGACACACTAAAACCACAGGCGATGTGCTTTCAGTACAGTTATCACTTCAGCTGGTTAATAAGTGCAGAAAATGTACTTACCGACTGCAACAGATCTTAACTTCTCGAGGACTCCTTGTAGCCTAAAATCAAGACATAAAACATGTTATGACCAGAATAAGGATCAGGATCAATATGTTGTTCAGAAAGGCTGGCTCAGTGAATGCCTTAGTGTTCTACTGAACCATTCAGGAGGTCTTTTGTTCCAGCAGCTGTCAGATTTTTTAATGAACATTCTCAGATATATGGCCTAGATCCATGGTACCTCTCAGCTGTTGATTATGTCTCAAAGGGCTTCTTATGATGTTATTTATTTATTGGTGTATTGTAAATACTGTGTTTGTTGTTGTCTGACTTGGTGGCAATCGAATTTCCCCACGGGGATCAATAAAGATGTCTATCTATCTGTCTATCTAACTGCTGCATGTTAATGTGAAATTTAAATTTGACAGGAAATGTAAACTTTTTGTGCTCTGTTTTCATCGTACCATTCTGTGAATTTACTAGTGTTGTTTCCGAGGAAAAGGGAGAGATCGTCAGCCATCTGTTGGGAGGTTTTCTTGTTTGCTACCATCACCATAATATAGTCAGGAAGCTCTTCATCTAAATTGGGTAAAGAGAGGAAACACAAGTTACTGCATGTAATGTGAGATTGGAGTATCAAACAGCTGTTACAAGATCGTCATCTTATCACTTACCAATATATGCACCGAGCTCTTGAAGCTTGCCTTTGATAGCAGCCTGCAACAGACCAAAAGTACAGTTATGTTAGGCAAGGCAAGGCAGCTTTATTTGTAGAGCACATTTCAGCAACAGGGCAATTCAAAGTGCTTTACATAAACATTCAAGAACATTGCGACAAAGTGCAAAAGAACATTAAGACATAATTAAAACAGTTATAAAAACATTAAAGATTAGAAAGTAAAAACAAGCTAAAAATAAAAGCTATGATAGAAGCTAAAATAGAGTATAACACACAAGAGTAAAAGCTCTAGTGCAGTATATAAGATTATTATCTGGTTCAATAAAAGGCAGCAGCAGCAAACAGGAAAGTTTTAAGCTTTGATTTAAAATAACTCAGAGTTGGAGTTGGTCCTGCAGGTTTCTGGGAGCTTGTTCCAGATATTTGGTGCATAAAAACTGAACATTGCTTCTGCATGTTTAGTTGTGACTCTGGGGACACTAAGCAGACCTGATCCAGATGACCTGAGAGGTCTGGATGGTTCATAACATAGCAGAAGATCAGAAATGTATTTTTGCACCTAAAACATTTAGTGCTTTGTAAACCAGCAGGAGTATTTTTGAAATAGATAGATAGATAGTAACGTTATTGATCCTGAGGGAAATTCAAGTTTGCAGCATCACAGATCCATAGTGCAAAACATGTTAGTAAAAAGGCAGTGAAAAAGTTAGTAGTGCAAAGTACAAAAAAAATATACCAGATATTAAAAATACAAGGAGATGAAGAAAACTGTTAAAACTGAATATAGTGCAGGGTAACAGCTGAGATACAGGACTATTAAAAAAGTGAGTATAGTGCAGAAGAGACTGTTAAACATGAGTATAGTGCATTGTAACTCCAGTAGCTTAGTCTAAAGTGCACTGTGTGCATTATTATTAATTAACTCAATTCTCTGAGAGACAGGGAGACAGTGTAGAGACCTCAGATTGACTGCTATGATCCACTTGCTTGGTCTTAGTGAGGACTCTAGCAGCAGCAGGTTGTGAATCAGCTGCAGCTGTCTGATCCATCAGATAATGATTATTATGCAGCTACACATGGACAGCATGTTGGCTGCTCTGACATCATTCACATGCAACATTACAGTTACTTATCGTTACTACAGCATATTCCCTCAAACAAAAAGCTGCTAACACGTGTGTAAACCTGCCTGCTTGGTTTATTATCAACCGATGAAGCAAACAACTTCTCCGGCCTTGAAGACAACAACCTTGTTCCCATCTGGCTGACTGATGCTAACATCGTGTTATGCTACACTAACCTAAACCCAGGCTTTTAGGGTCGTTTATATAGCTCATATTCAGCCCGTAATGTTACTCACTCTTATCTTCTTGCTGATCTCTGCGCCGATCTCCATGTTTATCGTTTTATTCAAGTAAATAAGTTATAAAAAGAAGCGACTGTTTCTCTCTCCAGCTTCACCGCTAGCAGCTAACCAACAGGGACTACTGTGACGTAGTGGTCACGTGGTTGAAGAAGGGAGCCGAACAGGGACAAATAATCAAGGAATAAATCATTCGACTTTTTTTTTTGTTTTTTATTTCTTCTCTCAATTTGTAAATTAATATTTCAAACAGTAGAATAAGCTCATGCACAGTGTCAGCAATACAAACTTACATCAAATTCACACAATATAAAAATATATATATAATAGCCTCAGGCTGCAATCAAAAAAGGAATCAAATCACAAACACCACAAACGACATCAGCAATTGATTGATTGATTGATTATTGCTATTTTATTATAGTCTAGTTTTTACTTAACATTGTTTTACTTCTATTACTGTTGTTATAGCTTTTAATTCTATGTTATTATATTTGTATTATTTGATTGACTGGTGTGCATTGGTGTCAAATTATCATACTCATTTTTAAGATGTTGAATTGTTTCGGTCTTTTCGGTTGTTTCCACAGTTCACACTTGTTCTGTCTTATTTTCAGCTTGTCAGTCCTTTGTGAAGCACTTTGAAATGCAATAACCTGTATGAAAGGTGCTATACAAATTAAGTTTTATTGGTTGATTGATAAAAATATCCCAAAAATGAGACTATATAATATATGTGCAACAAAATGCAATAGATAAAAGAAAACTTGATGGGAGATGCAAAATAAGTGATTTTTTCTCTCAACAAGTCGAGTTAAAATAGAGGAGGTGGGGTTGAGAAGCAACCAGTCTACAATATTATAAATCTTTTGCCTCTGTTTTTCTCCCTACATACAAATCAGGCGTCAGTAACAAGATTGTATGCATGAAGGTGATATTTTGTGTCTGATTTGTATGTGAATGATCAGCAGCTTCTATCTTTTTCAAGAGTTTTCTCTGGATTTTCACTACACTAATGAGGAAATAATCTGTGATAATTACGGTAAAACAAAGACATATAGGTAAGATTATGCAATAATCTTTTTTTCGTCTTGGTTGTTGTACTGTGCAGTGATAATATCATGTCTTCATGGGCAGAAAGGAAGCAAACATAAAGGCTATTTCATCCTTGAGTGCTGTATCCACAAGATGGTGCAAGAGACCATTAAGAACACCCCACTGTGAGGACATGTCATATTCCCTAAAGGATGACTTACTCCAATAAACAATGATCAAATCTGATTCAGAAACCTAAATCTGGAATCACTGACAGACCATTCACATAGGGAATTTAACCATAGACAGATTGGTAAGCAAAATACAGGATTATGGTTTTAATATAAGATAAGATAAGATAAGATATTCCTATATTAGTCTTAATTCTGTTAAACTGACATAATCATAGACATTGTACCTCATTTTATACAATCTAAAGGCATTCTGGGGTGCAAGTGCAAGAAATTTGTGTTGCAAGTTAAGAAAAAGTATATGAAACAACCTTTGTTAAATCACTTACAGTATGTCAGTGTTAGAGTTTAAATTTACTTTCATTTAAAATAACGTTAAAATGCTGTATTTTACAGCACATGTCTTTTGCTTTCTAGTGTCCATAGCTGTATGTTTTCCCTCAGATATTATTTCCTGTTTTGCAGCCCCTCAATGCCAAACAACAATGACGGGAAGGATCTTGCTCGCCGTCTAGACGAGCATCGAACACACTCTCAGCCACTGCCGTCTGCTCCGTCTCTCTGTCTGCTTTGTTCACACTGTCTGTGTTAATCAGCGCTGATGCACAAATTGTTTAATGTGTTGAAACATCAACTTTTCTCCACAATCACATTGTGCCTCAGTTATATAAGAACAACGATGAGTGTGGATTATTCTGTTTGGTCTCAAGTTTTGTCAACCTTTTCCAGTCTGGCTTCAGAGGTTCAAGTCAAACTAATGCAGCATCAGTTCCCTTGAGAAATGACAGAACAGGGTTATTCATGCATTTAAACGTGTTTATTGGTCCCACAGGTACAGCATATATCCACATGGGACCAAAACCTTCAGGTCATGTGTCCTTCTAAATCACCAAGAAACCATGCACTCATACTTGAGCCTAATGGCCACTTAAATAATATGTCATACACACCGCAATTCGCTGTTACCATTTATCTTGAGGGGGAAGCAGGAGCAGAGTAGTTTCCTTTTCTATCTGTTTTCAAAGGGACTGAAAGAGAACCTTGAATGGCCCCGATAGAAACCCAGCAGCATGGCAGAAACAAATACCACTCAGGGCAGAGGGGTGCTCTACCTCACTGTTGTTCATTTCTCGAGTGCTTAATTGGATCAAGGCAGAGGCAGGACCTCTGCGGTGACCCCTGTAACAATAGTATTGCAACAACATCCATCAGCAGAGCCAAAACAGACCCTTTTTTTTACTGTACTGTACCATCACACGCAGCCAGTCTGCCCTGCTGCTGCATGTTCTGAGGCACAGTGGTGGTGTATTTTTATCATCCAATGTGTACGCTCTCTTGTTCAGCATTTCTGTGTTGGTGTGGTGCAGCGCACACCAGGTGCATGATCATTATACAGGCCACAAATATTATACATTATCATCACATCACATGACCTTACCGTACTAACTATTTCTTGCCAAAAAACATCTTAAGTGCAGCGAGAGTTGGCAGATCCTAGTTCCGCTCGGCATGAAATTGTTATCAGTCTTCTTATCATCTTTGAAAGAAAGCGAATACGTGTATTTCTTCACATGTTTAACTGTTCCTTTAACATGTGCCAAGAAGAAGGCACCCTTTGGCGTCTGTATAAGACGCACCGGGCTTTCAAGTAACTACAATATGTAAACCCATCCGCGTCAATAAAGTGGTCGGGGAGTGTGGTGACGTAGTTGAAAGAAAGAGTGAAAAAAAACACATAAGGTGGGTGGGAGGAGAGGTTATAGAGGAGTGTCATAGTTTGACACGCTGGGCTACCCAGTGCGTTACAAAGTGACGCCAAAGGGTCCTGACAAAGCGTCAGAATGTGACCAGTTGCAATGAGAATGTGTTGGTCATTCCTACCTATATCATAGTAAGACAGAAGAAATTACAATTATCTTGTGAAAAAATAAAGAATACTTTAAAGGAGCAGTGTGTAGGATGTGGTGGTATCTAGCAGTGAGGTTGCAGATTGCAACCAACTGAAGCTTCTTCATGTTCCAAACGTGTAGGAGAACTACGGTGGCTGACGCGAAAATGCAAATGGCTCTCTCTAGATGTTGTAAGAGTATATAGAGTGTTTAGAGTTTGTGTGTACGAGGGATGTGAGTGGTGAAGCAAGAGAGAGAGAAAGCGGCGGCGATAGGAGCGTTACCGATTTCGGCCTAAGCAGGGACAGTTAACAGTGTTTGGTTTGTCTGTTCTGGGCTACTGTAGAAACATGGCGGTGCGACATGGCGGACTCCGTGGAGACAGGACCCGCTCCCTATGTAGACATGAAGGGCTCATTATAAGCTACCGAAAACACAATGACTCTTACCTTATCAGGTGATTATACACTAAAGAAAACATACTTATTAATATTCTTTTTATGTCAATAGATCCCCTTAAATGCTACTCATTATTCATTTCATTGAATGTAATAAAGTTGAATGATTATCTGTTGAAGCGATGAAAATTGGCAGATCTGTTCCATCTGGATGATGGTGTGACACTTCACAATAGTAAACTTAATCTGGATGCACTGATATGTGACCGCTTCAAAGACCATTTTTTATTTTGCTTTGTCATTCCTGGCAGCATATTATCTAAAATTTTTTTTTTTTTTTTTTTTTTCAGAAATAAGGGACTTTTCTCTGTACTTTTGCTTGATTCTTTTGTTATTCCAGGTGACCTTTATACTGCATTTGCATGGAAATTTTGCAAACATACACCAGTAACATCACAAGATAAGATTGCAGTGTGAAAAACACTTTTACAGTAATGCAACTGCATTCAGACACCATCTGTACTGCACGAATGTAACCACAAATCTGCTATAGCACGCCTGGCATTCACCCCTAGGGCTTGTAATCTTTACTTCCCTATTCTTGGAAATGTTGCCATAAACTAAAAAACTTCAGTTGTGAATCAGCTGATAAACTTCTGTGAATTCTTCATGTGCTGTGATGACTATAGTCCTCACCTCTTCCTGACTCGCAGACGCAGTGAAGCGCTGCACTCTCGTTCCTCTGAAACCTCTTCACCATTAGGGAAAGTAATACTCTTTTCGTGTCACGTTACAGTTTGGATAAGTCAAGATCCTGCCTTGAGGCTGGAAAGAGGGAAAAGAAAAGATGGAAAGGTAGATTACAGGGGGGGAAAAAAGCCTTCAACAAAGACATGCACAGGAAGATAATTCATTGCACCTGCTCGGACAATGTCCAGAAACCTAATACAGGCTTTCCTGGACGAGATGACACCTGTATGAATGAAGCTGCCGCAGCTGGGTGTCACATTTTCATACTGCACACACAGAGAGGAAGACTCGCATGCATACAGAGTCACAGAGTGGAACAGCTGCTCAGATTTTGTGCGCAAACACTAAATAGTGAAGCAGAGGTGGTGTCAGAAAAGTGCAGGTTTGCTGCAAAGGACAAAAACAACATGCAATCTGTGTTTCTTTGCAACAATATGATCTATGTTTTCTTGAAAATCTTGTATTGTGCCTAAAGTTTTGACACATGCTAAAGGGTTAACCAGCTTTTGATTCACAACATTAGTCTGGCAAGGAAGTGAAGGCCCATTAAGATTTACAGCTGGTCTAATCACTGTTGCCAAACCTTACTGGAGGTTCAGCGGAGGGACTCGGTGGGTCACTGCAGCAGCGAGCCTGGATGAGTCAGGGTTACACAGCTGGCAACATTTTCAAATATCCATCTTTGTGTTGTGTAGGAGTGCGGGTCAAGGGGTCGAGCAGCATATTTAGAGAATTATACAACCTGGAAAGTGGTCTACATAACTCCACTCTAAAGGAACTTCTGCACTGCAGTCTGTAATATGTGAACTTCTGTTAGAGAGGTCTCATCAGTATGTGGACTGTGCCATCACAACATCTACATGTATTATTAATTGGCCACCAGGAGAGCATGCAGCATTATTTGTGAGGACTGAATGTTTTTGCTTCTGTTTATATGAACCTTCTTTCTATTTTGTTTACACACACCAACCACCCACACAGACTAGGTACTGTATGTTTTGGTAGCTTCTTCAAGAGATGTTCAGAACAAATGCACAATGTTTTTTTTTGACTATACTGTACCATTATGATCTGAATTGCAGAGAATAATCTGGATCATATGACGACATAGTATCGAATGCAGTATTATGTGACTGATTCTTGAGAACAAATATTAGAAGGAATAGTTTGACATTTTGGGAAATATGTGTATTTGCTTTGTTGTTTTATTCACTCTCATGTCATATAGGCCTATGTTTAATTTGAAGCAGCAGTCAGCAGCTCGTTAGCTTAGCTTAGCTCAGCTTAGCATAAAGACTGGAAGACTGGCTCTGTCCAAAGATAATGAACTCTTTAAACCTCTAAATCTCACTAATTGTCATGTTACATCTCCTTAATCTGTACAAAAACTAAAGTGTAAACTTGTGTTACCTTTGGACCATTAACTGCAGTGGACGTAGCCACTGTGACGTCACCCATTGGTTTGTGGACTGCCGTTTTGAAGCCTCGAGATCGGCATTTTGGCCGTCGCCATCTTGGATTTTTGCAACCAGAAGTGACATTAGAGGGTGGAGCTAAATACAACCAAACACAGAACGCAACCAAAATGTTACAATTAACTTTATGAACTGAAAACACACAGTGAAAGGGTTAAAGTTGTAAAGTGAAAACACAATTAATTCCCAGACCGGACAACGCCGTGGTAGGGACCTGTCAATCACAAGGTAGCCACGCCCTAAAGCATACCCTGCTTTATTGTCTATTTGACTCTAAATGGGACCATAATTTACTAAATGAACCCCATGCTGTATTGGAGAAGACTTGAAACTAGCGATTGAGACCATAAACTCATGTTTAAAATGTTTACTGAGGTAATAAAATAAGTGAGAAGTAGGGTCATTTTCTCATAGACTTCTATACAATCTGACTTCTTTTTGCAACCAGAGGAGTCGCCCCCTGCTGGCTGTTAGAGAGAATGCAAGTTTAAGGCACTTCTGCATTGCCTCACTTTTCAGACCCGGAGCTTACTGTCTTCAACGTGACACTTGCTGAATCCTTTCATTGGCAACCAAACAGAGGAACGTCTGCACTTTGTCAATTGTCGGCGTAGTGTACGGCACAATGTATGTAGTGTACAGTGTAGTTTTGTGGACTGCCATTTTTTAAAAATCTTGGTCGAGTGAATAAAAAAATTGCAGTCTTGGCATAATGTCGTGCAAGTGCCGATTTTAGTGCCGATTCTCTCTGACCAATCAGTGGTCTGCAGTGTTTTAACTCCACCTTCTGGTATCGGCTCAAACCTCAACAAAGGTGGTACCAAAAAAAGTATCTGGTACTATTGACAACTTTTGCTTTTGGGAAACCAAAATAAAGCGAGTTGAGCTGAGCGGAAATGTGGCATTACGCCCACATGAAGGACTTTTCCCTGCACCAGGAAATATTCATTTAGACAGGTCGTGGGTGTGAAGTTTCTCACTGTAAGTGACTCAGCGTGAATACACAGAGACATTTCCGAAAACTTCCGAAACCACTGAGCAAGAATCGATTACTACTAGTATTCTTTCATCAGTGAGAAGTAGGGTCATTTTCTCATAGACTTCTATACAATCAGACTTCTTTTTGCAACCAGAGGAGTCACCCCCTGCTGGCTATTAGAAAGAATGCAAGTTTAAGGCACTTCTGCATTGGCTTCACTTGTCAGACCCGGAGGTTGCCCACTGGTTTGGACAGAGCCAGGGTATCTGTTCCCCCCTGTTTCCAGTCTTAATTCTAAGCTAAGCTAACTAGCTCCTAGCTAACTCTCAGCAAGAAAGCGAATAAGTGCATTTCCAAAAATGTTGAACTATTCCTTTAACATTTAAGCTAACTGGATGTTTACTGAGCAGACTGTCAGTAATCAAGTAGCAAATATAGTCTTCTCATTTCCCCATTTTGTCCACACACGAAAATCTATGGTTTTCTTTTTATTGCTTGGCGCGTGTTGACGCTGCAAGCCCAATAAAAATGTGTTACAACACCAGTTTTGAAGAGATGTGTAATGAATCAACACTTTTATTTGCAGAAGAAGATGCAAGCACGTATATAACCAATGAAGAGTACATCTGACAGAAAAGAATGCTTCAGAAAATAAAATGTACCATGCAACATCCAATGTAATTACATAGAATTAAAAATCAATAAAAAAGGTATGGACGAATCAGAATGCAAAGTCTGGGAGCACAACAATACAGAAAGCAAAACATCATGGACATGACTGACAGATATAAATGTAGCCTAGTGGTTATACAGTTAAAACCCACATCCAGTCTCATAAAAAGGAAACGATCAGGTGCATCTGTTATGTTTATGTGGAAAAAACATGGTGTGATAATTCTGGTAATTTGAAGTAGACGTGTTAAAGAGACCTGACAGGAAACCATACCACAATGTTACATATCATATCACATGTTCTACACTATCAGTTGTTTTGCTACTTGCAAACTGAAGATGCATACAAGTTAGGCCATAAAATTGACTATGAATCCTTTGATAATGAAGTGTCATGTTGACAGCTGCACTATCAATGCAGTATGTCAAAGCTAAAGTACAAGATCCTTTCTGACTTTTATGTGTGGAAAAATCAGAGTCTCCTGGGTAAAAGCTGACCATGTGGTTTGCTTAGTTATTATTGCTTTTCTAAAATATGATAAAGTTGTTTAAAATTTGGTGCATGATGTGAATTTAAAGAACTTTGTGACCCTCATATGTCTGAGGACAAGTACATACATTGCAAATATTACACATTTTGTGCAAAAGGCCCAGGCTGATCTCCTCTGATATGTCACAAAATGAAAAGTGTATTCACTTTCCACATGCTTTTCCCTCTGGAACATGACACCAGTCTCGACACTACAAGCCCGACTTGTGCAGTTACTCGGTGCATTCGGTGAAGATACATTTGTCTGAATCAACGGCAGTGACAGGTTCAGTTTACGGTTACTCAAGACACTTCTCAACTGAAGCCTGTTAAAAAACTCCACATCTTGGCACGCCTCAACGAGTCGTGTAACAACCTCCGCTGATTGCATTTGCAGCTGGTTGGCTTCAACAAGTGCATTTTCCCATTTGAATAGACAACACATGTGGAGTCTCTTTGTTTGCAAAGAGGTTCAACCTCTGATTTTTCTTTATACTGTAGCTTCCAATAACACTTTTATTAGTCAAAGGGCTTGACATTTGGTCCTGAGGCTCCTATATTTTCATAAAATCAAACAAAATAAGAGTCTCAAATAACACTTCAGAAGATATATTCCAATAACATCATCAAGTGTACTGTTTATTCAGTAAACATGAAGCCACAGGTTTTCTTTGACCTTCTTGAACAAAGTCTTTCTCTCCCCCTCCTGCTTTACGAAGCACATCACGTTCAGGCTATTTTAACTAATAATCTTCTTATAAAGAGAGAGATCCATTGTGGTGGATGTGGCGTGATTATGTGGTGAAGCACGCTGTGCGGCTGTTTGCCTTTAATTAGAGTATTAGCAGGATGCCGAGCCGTGCTTTTCATCAGAGGACCAAAGGAGGGAGAAGTTTCACAATGAGATCCCCTGCAGAGCTAGTTTATCACTAGTGTTGATAAGACTAATCTCCTCTGTGAATGTTCAGATATGATATTCAATGAACACCTTATAATAATTAACATGTTGCTTTTGAATATATTAGAAGACATTATTAAGCTGCAAGATAGATGATTATTTCTTAGTTCATGGTTAAGGGTATGGGGGCTGATGATTGTTGGCTTGTTGTCATCAAAGTTCAACACGATCCTTGATTCTGCTTTGGCAAAAGATTCATTATTAATACTACAGTTTTTCGATCAGCAACTTCTGACACGTTTACTATTTCCTGTAATTCATGTTTTATTTGCAGCTGATCTTCATCATTGAGACCTGCAACACTGTATGGTTTGGCTCGACTCGACTTGACTCACTTTTGGATTTTCCACTGCAGATAGCACCCCCTCAGTGTAGGCGGGATTCTCAGATGATCGCCATAGCGACGCCATGTGAAACTGCCGTGACATCATCTTCAAACATGGACTGTGTATAAGAAATGAACGTAGTCAACGTGAGATCACCCACTGGTTTGTAGACTGCCGTTTTGAAGCCTCGAATTTGGCATTTTTGGTCTTCACCATCTTGTTTTTTTGCAACCAAGAGAGTGACAAGAGAGGGTGGAGCTAAATACAACTGAACACTGAATAAGACATTTTTAGGCAACCAAAATGTTACAATTAATTTTCATGAACTGAAAACACACTTTGAAAGGATTAAAGTTGTAAGACGAAAAACAAGGACAACTCCCGGACCGGACAACGCCTGTCAATCACAAGGTAGATACATCCTAAAGAATACCCTGCTTTATGGTCTATTTGACTCTAAATTGGACCATAATTTACTAAATGAACATCATGCTGTATTGAAGAAGACTTGAAACTAGTGATTGAGACCATAAACTCATGTTTACAATGTTTACTGAGGTAATAAATCAAGTGGATGTAGGCTCATTTTCTCATAGACTTCTATACAATCAGACTTCTATTTGCAACCAGAGGAGTCGCCCCCTGCTAACTTTTAGGAAGGATGCAAGTTTAAGGCACTTCTGCATTGCTTCACTTCTCAGACCCGGAGCTTACCGTCTTCAACGTGACACTCGCTGAATCCTTTCATTGGCAACCAAACAGAGGAACGTCTGCACTTAGTCAATTGTCGGCGTAGTGTACGGTACAGTGTACGTAGTGTACAGTGTAGTTTTGTGGACTCCCATTTTAAAAAAATCTTGGTCGAGTGAATAAAAAAATTTGCAGTCTTGGCATGATGTCCCGTGTCGTGCAAGTGACAGTTTTAGTGCCGATTCTCTCTGACCAATCAGTGGTCTGCAATGTTTTAACTCCACCTTCTGGTATCGGCTCAAACCTCAACAAAGGTGGTACCAAAAAAAGTATCTGGTACTATTCACAACTTTTGCTTTTGGGAAACCAAAATAAAGCGAGTTGAGCTGAGTGGAAATGTGGCATTACGCCCACATGAAGGACTTTTTCCTGCACCAGGAAATATTCATTTAGACAGGTCGTGGGTGTGAAGTTTCTCACTGTAAGTGACTCAGTGTGAATACACAGAGACATTTCCTCAAACTTCCAAAACCACTGAGCAAGAATCTCAACAAGAATTTCTACGTGCCTTATGTCTCGCTCTACATGCCAAAATAATACAACCTTTATATTATACTTTAACAATGTGCTTTACTACCATGTTACCATGAAGTCAGACTGCTTAGTCACAGTGACCATTTTAAAAAGGAAAGGGTGTGAGTGCTCTGTAAAGCTGACTGATTAAAAAAACTCAGTGTCTACTAGGATGACAAGACAGTCATTACAGCAATTATCTTTATCATAAAAGTAATTACAGGTCCGGACTTTCCACCATCTAATGCCTGGCAGATGGATTTAAGCTGATCTGGAATCCCACAGATATCCTGGACTGTCCAAACAGCATGTTTCTCAAAATGGTAATTTTGCGGTCACGGCCTCCGGGTTTGACCTTTGACCTTGTCCTCTCAACTCATCTATCAGCACCACCATTTACACAGTTCCACACCTGCACCGCCACTAACCTCCTACTATGCCTCTCTGTTAGTAAAAGTAGGAGTAGGAACATGGTGATTAACTTCTTTGTGATGGTTTTTAAAATAGATTTAATGCTTTCTTGTTACATTCTATCCTCACAGTATAACTCCCCATTGCACAAAGAGCAGCTGGTTAAAAGAGCAAATTAAACTCTGGAGGGTAAAACTAAAAAAAAACAACTTTAGATATAACTTTTCAGTCTCTCATTTAAGGCTGTCTTTCAGCACTTTCATTGCCCTCGTACCCCCAAAGGCCTGTAGCTATAATTATCTACGCAGTGCGCTGTGAATGGGGGGCAGCCTTAGGTTTCCAGATTAATTACCTTTGCGTGAACTTCACTGCTGGCGTTACTGCATGAATAAAGCTGTCGGACACACTACACCTGACGGCTGGGAGAGGGGAGGCTAACGCTGACTTATCTCAGAGGGTTAGACAAGCCATGGGAGATTATGGGTGCTAAATGATGAGGAACAGAGTCTGATGACAAAGAAGGTTTTCTTTTTCTACACGATACATTGTCACATAGAAAAAAATAGGGAGAGTTGATTTAATAACTTGCTGTTTAGTTGGATTTCTAAAATGATTAAATTACATTACATGATCATTATGAAAAGCAGAAATTGCGGTTACACAGGAAAGTGATATTTCCTTTTTATGCAGCCAAATGAACAGACACAATCTGTCAGGGCTTTAAATGATATCAGCTCTTTGCTCTGGGTCCCTTCTATTTTTGGTGACACTTTTTCAAAAGAATTATTCTTTGACATTTTCTCTAATCTTGTTACAAAGGTCACTTCGAGACAACTTGATCTGACCCTTATTCACTTTGTCCTGGTCTAGTGATCTGAAAGAAATTCCCCGGGGACAGTCCAGGAATTTTCTTCATCTTAATCAATTTTAAGGGACTTCAACGGGGAATTCCTGCATTAGCTTGTCACAAGTAATCCGTACATAAATCAGGGCTATTAAAGGTAATATTTTTTTGAAGTAATTTTTTTTTTTTAAAGGGCCAGTGTATAACATTTAGAGAGAGCCATTTGCGTTTTTGTGTCACCCACAATAGTTCTCCTATGCATGCTTGGCACACGAGAGAAGTTTCAGTTGGTTGCAATCTGCAACCAAACTGCTAGATACCGCCAAATCCTACACACCGGCCCTTTAAAGAGGACCTATTATGCTTTTTTGCTTTTTTTCCCTTTCCTTTGCATTATAGTTTTTTGTGCATGTAAAAGGTCTGCAAAGTTACAGAGCCCAAAGTCAACGCCAAAGGGAGTTACTCTCCCCAACAGAAACACTGCTCCTGAACTGTCCGAAACACCTTGATTGAAGTCCCTCCTTTTCTTCCATAACGTGGTGATGTCACCAAGTAACACATTTGCATAATAATCCGAAGAGTTTGGTTCGGTTGACCAATCACAACAGAGTGAGTCAGCTGACCTATCAGAGCAGACTGAGATTTTCAGGAGCTCAAACAGAGCGTTTCAGACAGAGGGTGAAAAGAGGTTCTGCAGCACAGCTGGTATGAGTGAAGCGTTTAGTTGAAACCCCAAATTCAATTATGTACCTGAAAATAAGCATAATAAGTCCTCTCTAAGTGATATTATTCACTGTTTTCGGTGTCAAAGTATGAACATTTATAGTTGAGGCCACAAGTCTTAAAATTGGAAATCTCCCAGCCAGCTGTCATGATATTTGTGAAACTCATAATGTGAAAAAAAAATATGTCAAGAAGATGCACTTTAAAGTGGCTATGATCAACATTTTTATAATAATGTTTCAAATGGCAATGTGAAAACAGTGTAGTGTGAAACGGGTCGCTCATACTGTAGTGATCAACCTACAGATAATTATCACGCAAATCTGCAGCTCAGAGCTTTATAACGAGTTTCAGCTCATTGTTTAGCTGCCCGGTCCACACCTTTACTGTTTTGTTTCACTCTCACTGCTCTCATAGCGGCACTTTCAGCAGCAGCAGCAGCTTTTTTTCAGAGAAAAAGCTCTAAAAACCCACCGTACACTACTTGTTCAGCACCAAATGGCAGACAGACACAGTGGAGTATTTAGCAGCTAAAGAGCCATTTATTTCCCAGTCGGTGTCACAACTTGTTTCCACTGTCCCCCAAGCGGCCAAAAAAATATTTATTGCAGGTTTTAAGTTTTAATGTCATGGTTAAGATGTTTTTTTCATTTTTCAGAATTGTGTGCTTGTACATGTGAGTCTTACTCTTACATATGCAGAGTATGGATATATGTGTGTCTGCGTATGGTTTGTGTATGTGTCCATTATCCTCTGTGTCACTGATGTGAGTTGAAAGTTCAGCTTGAATGCAGTGTGAGAACGCCCCGGGCTGTTCTCTGGGGAATTTTACAGCCATCAGGGGTCACAGCTCTGTCTAATGCTCGTGACACATTAGCAGGTAATTACAGACTGCACATACTCTGCAGCTGTATGAAACATGCCTGTGCATGTAGACACAAACACACAATAGCAAGTGCATTTATCATCCTGGCCATGAATAGTGTTGCTGCACTGTAGAAGTAGCATTTTTCTGATCCACAAATACAACAATGTACTGTCAAAAACACATACACAAACATGTTTGAATGAGATATTCTCGAGTGGTACACAATTTGTGGTCTTTGTTAAGAAAGGTAAGAGGAGAAGTGTTGTTTGATATTGCCTTCAAGTTGCACATTCAGTTCTCATCATGTGTGTCTTTGTCTGCCAACGTTGGATTACTCACTTGACCACATTTTGTGTTTTTGTTCCTCGCCTGTGTCTCCAATCTATTTCAAAAATGGCATCAACTTCAGAAGAACAGTGCATTTTTTTGTGAATTGTACAATGACTAACCTGACACTGATCCATTTGTTTAATTCAAGATAAAAAAAACTTCATCAGCCATATTGTCTGTGAAAACAGGGTGAGAGTTATGCTTTTTCTTCTCACTTCATCCACACTTGTGACAGACATATGGGGTCTCGATCAACATACTGTGGATCCACGATGCAGACAAATGTGAGTCAGAGGAGTCATAGGAAGTCATCATCTCAATCTGGACCCCGTCTGGCAACAACAGAATCAGAGAACTCATTGTGCGTCTCCTTCCCATGGAGGAAACAACTGTCAGTAGTTATTCACTGTATTTTAACCTCATCTATCAACACGTGCCACGGGGCAATAACAAACGAGGGCAGCATGACTAACAATGGCAGAGAGCAGATTCACATCTGCACCGTTTCCCACCTGAACTTTAAAGGAAGAATAAAAGACGGCACTGAGATGTACTGATGACAGAATGCATGTTGGGACTGGCACCAAATGCCCTCTGCGACCCTGAACAGGATACGCAGGTGAAAACTGGATGGATGGGAACTTAACAAAAAAAACTGGATTCTTGTACTGGAACAGAAAAAAAAACTATTGCCAGTGCTGTTGCCACTAAAACCATTATTTAGTACGTGTGTGGTCCTGCGTGTTGACTGACTCAGTTAAATCTGTCATTAGGTCTGTGGTCTCCCACTTTTTTAAAATCAGTTAAGATTTGAAAATCCTCGAATGTGCACCAGGCACCATTTCCATGACATTTCTTTTTTCTTCTGGATATGGCACAGAAAGGTGGTCTCCATTCTTAAGGTCTTTACACACCTGGGGCGCGACGAATAAACTACACGAAAATGCGAAATACTCGCCAGCGAATATTATATGTCTAGGGCTTTTAGTGTGAAAGGTCAGAACGGGAGGAGTGGATCAGGTCTTCGCTTCCTTTGTCAAGGTTGAAAGGAAAATGCCATCTTGGTTCGGACCACGGAGCCTCCGTGTTTCATAAATATAGGTGCAAACTCAACTCGTTTTGCACAATGGGATTGGTTGATGCCTTTATTTGAGGCGTAAACTACTAACCTTGCACGGCAGCTGGATTCTCGCAATGTCACAAGATCATGCGAGAATCTCGGGATCACATGTCACACAAAAATCCAAGGTCGTGTCTAGAACGTAACATGCAAATTGCGAAACTCTCGCGAGATGGTTAAGCTTAAGCGTTGACCTTGAATAGTTAAGGTTAGGATAGGTCGTCGCGTCAGGCAGCAAGTCTCGCGAGAGTTTTCACAGTTTGTGGGTTACCTTCTAGACACAACCAAAATCCATCTTGTCAAGCTTCAAGTAATGCTTTTGTGTCCGGCGAGCCAATTAGCGTCCTGTGAGGAGCTATACTGGCAGCTACGGGTGTGGTTTAGGCATTTGTGAGGCGACGATACGGAGAGGCAACTGTTCGTTCTAAACAACAACGGCGGCTCCTGAAGAGGTTAGCGTAGATGCTGCAATAGCATCAGTTATATCAGAACTGCAGAGTATTTCTTCATTGAAAGAAGAGCAAAGAACGGCACTGAAGGCGATGTTTTTCGCTCTTCTCCCGGCTGGCTTCGGCAAGAGTTTGATTGACAGATAGTTCATCCAATCACCTGCTAAGTATTTTTTGAAAGTGCCTGCCCTTTTACCAAACAGTTTCCAATGACGGCTTCTCAGAAGGTTCTGTGTAACAAACCAGGTTACATTACTACTGGAACCAAGTGAAACACAACTTCATTATGCAGAGGGACTTTAAAACTTTACTTGCTAATATTCTTAAAAATATTTTTGATTGTTTTAATTAATGTGTGCATGATGATTTGTCTTGTTATCTTGTGTATATGTAATGTGTTCTCAGGCCTCTCTCTCTTTCTCACCATTCATAAGTGCATAAACTGCATTCTCAAGACTGACACAATTTCACTCATGTCGCAACAAACTGGTCATCACTTTTCGTGTGAAAAGAAAACAGAAGGGTGTCTGATTTTTCCCTGACATTTCCTTATGTCAATGAGCAGTCAATAAGTCAGCAGATCTTTTTGTCCCTGTCACTGAAGTTAACATGAACTCTCATACTGAGGTTTCCTGTTATCCAGCCACCGAATGTGTCACAGCAGTGAAAAAATCAGCTTTGAGCCTGCGGTGTAAATCCACCCTGACAGAACTGCTGAGATAGCTCTGCGTCCACGGCAACGCTCAGAGAACTGCCTGCCTCGCCGTCCACACAGCAACAAAGCTCACACAGCCGGGCCTCGACCAATCAGGACGCTCCAAAGGTGACAGGCCCGGGCCAGGTCTTCCTTTGCTCTCTGTCGCTATGGCTGCTGCGGTTTTTTGTTTTCCTGAGAGAGAAAAACCTGGAGATAGAGGGAGAGGAGAGTGACAGAGAGATGGAGAGAGGGAGAGAGAGAAAAACATTCAGAGAAATCCAGTAGCCTAAAGCTTGCATAGGCTAATATTAACTATAATACATTCTCGCGTGCAGGCTACAGTTAAATCTATTATATTAGATATACATAATTATAGCAGGTTCTGTGTTTGCTTGCATGCAAACAGGACAAACCTGATAACGTGGCTCTTGAGATCTCATTTTGCGGTTCACCTATTTTTTTTAATCTGCATGTAGCCTATAAGCCTGTCTGTCTGCACTTGATTAAACATTTGGCTACCACAAGTAAATGCTGTGGGATAAGATAATCGTACTAATTGTAACAGTCTGCTAATGTGTTGACATACACGCCATCTGAGTAAAGAGCGACCTGTTAAGAGTCTGCACTATGGATGTATAATAACCCCTGGGTGCAGCGCCGCCGCTCAGTCTCGCTTGCCAATTTTTTCCTCCGGCCACTTGCGGTATTGCAGCGAAAAATCCCCCTGCAGCCCAAAAAAATGCATTTTCCCCACAGACCACCACTATAAATCTGTTGACAGGACACCTCGAACTGCAAACAAGGTTGATTATGACTCTTGGCGTTTGCACCAGGCGAGCGCTGGACTGAATAGGCGCCATCTTTATGTTTGGTATCTAGTTGTTATTATACATCCATGGTTTGCATACTACTTGCATACACGTAGAGACTGCAAACCTTTCAGTGGCCAACCGTCTTTGACTTCATGCCCGCAGCGATTGCAAAGCAATTAGGCCTACTAATTTGACAGTTTGCACCGCAGCGGAGGCCTGCATGTTAAACTAGCACACATCAGTTATTTCTTAGAGAAAATACATTCAAGATAAAATGAAACAACTAAGAGCGGTAACACTTCATTTTACAGGTCCGCAAAATTTCATGGTAGTTAGGTGATAATTAGCAAGTAACCTATTTGAAATTCCTTAAGAATTACTGCCAATTCCTCCCAATAATTACCTCAAAATTAATCGAAAATGACTTTATTATAAACATTTCTTAACAATGATGTGCTAAAATAGCGTATAACAGTTAAAATAGGGCCCTTAGGCTTGAGAAGGGGCTGCTCTTCAGCCAACCAAAACTAATAGAAAACACTTCTGATCAGGCACAAATCTCACCATTGTGTGACTTATTGTCAACACAAATGTAACCTGGTAGCTAATCATGTTATTTGCTGATTATTATCTATTTATCAGCAGACATGGAAATAAAGCATATCAGTTAACTTTGTATTCTTTTCCTGGGAATGTATTATATAAATTACCAGCTATTGGGAAATAGCGGAATATAATATAATGTTTGTAATAAAGTAATTTACGATACATTTTGAGTGTTACCCTAAGAGCTACTGCATTTTTAGTCCTTTTTTTTACAGACTCTCTAATGCACCAGTTTAATAGACATCTTTCAAGTTCAACCAGTGCATGCTGGTGCACTTAGGTAATGAATTTTAGCACTGAAGTAGCTTGGACAAGAGCCTAACGATGACCGAATCTCAATAATGCTTACACGGTAAAAGTAGGCAGTCGATTTCCTAAATGCAGAAGTTCTTGTGTGTTGTACATATAAAAGAAAGCAGACCAGCCAAAGCTCTGCAACATTGATGCACTTTATGCTGTTTTTGAAGGCCTGCATGGTCTCTGTTTACATTTGCAACTAATTGTTCACCAAGTTCTCCTCGATTTGCAGAGATAGATAAGATCGGCGAGCAGTGCAATATCTCTGAAAAGAGACAAGCAGTCACAATGGATTTATTGTGTGTATCCTGAAGTGACCTCTATTCTCCCTCAGTGTGTATTATTGCTGGAGCCTGTTGGAGTCCATCTGGGTGCTTGGATTCGGTCGCTACGGTCGATCCATGCCAAGAACAATACTCCTTCCTCCTGTGGCCTGGCTATTCTGTTGGCACCGCTTCACTACTTCACAATCACATAGAGTCTTTGGCACCGCACACAACCAATTAGGAGAGACTGTCTAAAAAATATGAAGCCACTTCAGGGTGATAACCTTAATTAAACTTTTTTTTTTTTTATTCTTTCGTTTGGTTTAGCCGGACTCTGTGGAGAGAACTGGTGTTAATGAAGCAATTTAGATAGTTAATTGTAAAACTGAATTTTACAACAAATTGCTCACCTTTCTCCCGCCAAAATGGACTTGTTGACTTCATCATGATTACGTGTGAGTAGACCTGACATAACAGAAAGTGAGAAAAGACATTTTACCTCCACAAAAGACTTGTAAAGGTGTCAGGATTGAAAAGAAGCAGGAGTGTAACTTTGACCTTAACTGGATGTCTGAAGCTTTAATGTATCAAATAAACTGAAACATTGGACTGAAATTAATAATTAAGCAGACATAAACACACTGTTACTTTTGTGGAACTGGACCTAGTGAAAATGGAACAAATTGATTGGAAAAGTCATGAAAAATTGTAATGATACATGTGAGATATGACAAAAAGTTGACCTCATGGGTCTGCAGGAACACCAGTCAGTAGGATGAAGGTCAAAGTGACCATGCATGGCTACACAACGCTGCCCACAATGGGCTACTTCCCTTTAAAAACATGCACAATGCAGCGCATCCTCATGGTTACAAGTGTTGCTTAATGAACATGTCACTGCTGAGATGTAAACAATCCACTTGAAACGTGTGGCGGACCACGTGCAGCTAAACTCAGTTTGGAGATAGACATCTCTCCTCCACAGTCCAAGATCAGACAGCGTGGGTGATGTGTGAGACGTGGTGAGCCAAACCGTGTCAGCTGTCCTCCCATGAACCACAGCAAAGAAACACAAGTTGTACCATGGGTAGTTTCTGCATAGCATAAGTTTAAATAATTGGTGCCATTTATGATAAATGCTCATCAGAAATGGCCTTGTAAAACAATAATTGTTTACTGACATTAAAAAGTGCAGGAAGCCCATGTCTAATTCAGTTGTTTCTGTGGTGGCAGCCATGTTAATACAATGCTATTTTTGTCCTTTGTTGTCTTAAAAAAAAGGTGGCAAACCTTTTTCTTCATTCGGTCAAGATTTATATAATCCCTATAAACATAATCTGACAGCTTCTGTTGGCAATTTTCTAAATATACTGTACGTACTTATCAGTAAATCTTCATTGATTGAATGAGTTCATCTAAAAATACTCTCCGTAGATTAGAATATAACTCTGGCTGATCTTTGACACGCGGAGCTATGGCACATTCGGCAAAAGTCAAGTGCTCCACTGGACTGTAAATTTAGCTCGTGTCCCTCAGCTGGCAAATCATCTCTTCACTCAGCTGAGACGGACTAACAAAACATCACAGCGCAGCGCTCTCCGAGTTTTCCCACGACCGCCCGTCCTCGACAGTTGGCCCTGACAGTTAGCGAGACAGGTGCACGTCTTTTCACTATGCTGCGCATTCGGTGTCGGCGCTACTCCTCTGATGACCTTCGCTCATGCGTGAGAAGGGAGGATCCCTCTGTTTGTATTGCAGGCGTTGACATTAAAATTAACTTATGTGTACATTGTCAAATTACAGGATCAATGTAAGCCTATAGTTACACCAGACTATTTGGGCATTTTTGGAATCTGCATGTGGAGGCGTTCACTCACTGTCATTGTGTGTTTTGTCATTGTGTGTTTTGTCATTGTGTGTTTTGTCTGGCACAGCGGTCCCTGCCACTGAGAGAGCGAGGAAACCTATTGTTTGAGTAGAGATTACTATTTTTCTGCTTTGAGGAGTTTAGGATGCAAACAAAACTATGTGGTTTGGTCTACACATTATATACAGCAACATGATCTTTATTTAGTGTGTGTGTTCTCTAGCGCCACATAGTGGACACAGGAAGTGGTACAAAATTTGTCAATATGTAATTTCCATGTTTTTGAAATTAAAATGATAGCTGGAAACTGTCTGCACGTAAGGTTCGAGGACATTGTGTACACGAACATTGGAAACAATCCAATCTGGCATCGGCAGGTCTACTAGACCAGAGGGCAAATATTGTAACACCACAAATAAAAGATGCACCATGAGCCAAATGGAGCAAACACCGGAGCCTCTATTGTCCCACCAGAACAAACTCTCAAACACATCTTCAACTTGGCAGCGCACACACTGTTGAGGAGAGCAAATCTCCTCCACTGGGAAGGAATTAAGCTGCAGCACCATCCCATCCCAAACCCTCTCCCCGACCCATCCTCCAACTGAAAGTTTTGACCTCGCTGTTCAAATTGCTGACTTTTCGACCTGTGCTCAAGTTTGCCTTGACCCCTGCACAAGTGCACAATGCCCTCTGGCTGGGGGCCGGATCGCATGCCGTGAATACCTGGAGCGTGGGTTTACTTATGGAGCAAGGCGTGCCAGCAGCGCGCACATGGAGGAGGAGGAGAGCGGCAGCTGCTGTGTAAAGCTGCTTGTTATGAGCCTGTGATACTTTCACATACCGAACTATCAGTGAGTGACACAGATATGGGTGTAACTGACGTGTGAATGTGTCTCGTGTGTGTGCAAGTTTGTGTGTTTATGATACGCAAACCATAGCAATGTGCAGCGCATATAGATGCATGGGATTCTTTGGGGAGATATGCACTGCATGTGCACAAGGGGCATGTTAGTTCGTGTATCACTGTGTCTTCTGAGATGCTGCTGACACAACTCAAGTACACTGGTTGTGTGTTAGTATAACCTTAGCAGATATCATCATGCCACTGTACCAGTAAAAGTGGGATAAGTGTGTGTCTGTACATGTTTGTACAATACGCCCTCCTCCACATGCTCCGGCAACTCAAGATAAGGCTGGGGGGGAGGGGGGGGTCTGTGTAACATTAGTCGAAGACGCTGATGGAGATACGGCGTCTTAATGAAGCGGGCAGCTCAGGGGGAGGACGACAGTGAGCGACAGCAGCGGTACGCGGCCCTCTCGGCCACTTCAGTCTAAAGGAAGCCTGTAAAGAAAACAATAAGGGATGCTTCCTTGCCACACAGGCCATTATAATGCGGGCTGTGATAAGAGCGATAACAACCTCCCTGCCATGCCGTGCTATTCTGGGAGAAGTGGGCTCTGGAAAAACAGGATACCCCCTTTGTTTTGGTTGGTGTTAGCTGTTGTGTGTGCGTGCAGGCTTTTCTAAGTGATAGTGACATTTTTACCGCACATTTTTTTACCCTGTCTTGTCTGCAGATTGGGATGTGGGTCAGAGGGTTATAGGGGTCAAGCATGGGGTTACAGCTGGTGGTCTCGATGTCTCCACAGTGATACTAAGAAACCCTGACATCTCATAATAGTTATGGAACCACAGTGTTATAGGTTAATGAGTAAATCTTTATTTGTATAGTACCTTTAAAGACTGACGGTAAGCATCACAGAGAGAAAGAGCCGAAATACAAGAATCAAAAGGGTATACAGCATATACATGAATTATGGCTGTCAAAATGAATGTGATGATAATGTGTTAACGCAAATTCATTTTAACGCCACTAAATTCTTTAACGCATTAACGCAACTTGTGATTTCTAGGTTGTAGCAGTTTTAAAGCTAGAGTGAAGATACAGATATGATATGACATCATGTCACACTAGCTTGTCACCAAGGAGGTTTAATAACGCTCCAAATTTACACTAAATTTTGGCGAGGAAAAACTGTCATGGCCATTTTCAAAGGGGTCCCTTGACCTCTGACCTCGAGACATGTGAATGAAAATGGGTTCTGTGGGTACCCACGAGTCTCCCCTTTACAGACATGCCCACTTTATGATAATAAAATGCAGTTTGGAGCAAGTCATAGTCAAGTCAGCACACTGATACACTGACAGCTGTTGTTGCCTGTTGGGCTGCAGTTTGCCATGTTATGATTTGAGCATAATTTTATGCCAAATACCTGTGAGGGTTTATGGATAATAATTGTCATTGTTTTGTGTTGTTAATTGATTTCCAATAACAAATATATACATACCAGTGTTAGTTTTCAAGGGAATGATCTTTCTCAAACCTGGCCAGTTTATAACAGGTTGGTTGCCCTGTCTACTGCCAGCACTGGTACAAACATCTGCGTTTGTGCTCAGTTACATCCTATAAAGCCTTGTTGGCAATTAAAGGGCCAGTGTGTAACATTTTGGGGGATCTATTAGCAGAAATTGAATATAATATCCCTAACTATGTTTTCACTAGTGTATAAACACCTGAAACTGAGAATCGTTGTGTTTTCGTTAGCTTAGAATGAGCCCTTCATGTCTACAGAAGGAGCGGGTCCTCTTCATGGAGTCCACCATGTTGCTCTGCCATGTTTCTACGGCAAACCAAATACTGGCTGTAGAGAGAGACTTTAACGTGTTTTACTTTGTCTGAAGGCCACCATAGTTCTCCGATACGCTTGTGAAACTGCGGTAAAGTGAGCCACCGTCTGACTTCAGTTGTTCCTAAAGTTGGCAAGGCGAATGTCCTGACAGATACCACAACATTATCATGGTTTTGCAGAGAGGTATTCAGTTGGTTGCAACTTATTCAAGTTAAATGAGTGCATTTAGTAGAGAGCTTTAGTGGATCAGCTTATTTTAGCATAAACCGTTAGCCCGGCTCTTTCCGAAGTTCAAAATTGGCCAAACTACACATCTAAAGCTCAATTATCAACATGTTCATGTCTCATTTGTTTAATCAAAAATGTAAGTGTATCAACAACTTGTGCTTTTTGAGAGTTGACTCGTCTAACTCTCAGCAAGAAATCGAATAAGTGCATTTCCCCATGTCCCCTAAAAGTAAACAGTGTTGAGTTAAACAACAAAATTACTTTGCTTCTAGTTTTTCAAGCTTGAAGTCCTCAACATACTTTTCTCATAATGCAGACAGACCAACAATGTTCCCTGACCTTATCAGAAATCACATCAGTTATTTGGTTTCAGCCCATTTTGAGGTTTCTGTAATGTGCAATCATGTGTTTTTGTCATCATGGCATATTCTTCTCTTCTTGTTGCACCTTCTCCTTTGTCTTTCTCAGTTATCTGTCAAGGAGGGGGAGGGATGCTCCACCACGAGTCCCGCACTAATCCACCCCTCTCTCTTTAACACACACACACTGGCAGCATTGAAAGGATTTGTTTTTCTGCATTCCCTCCATGTCGCTCCCTCCATCTCTGATCTCAGGTTTCAGCGACTCTGTTTTCCTGTCAGCTTTGTAAAAAAAGACAAATTCCCAGCTGAGACTTTGGCCTGGACAGGGAGACACAGCTGGTGCCCCCCAAACCCCAAAGTGTTTCCCCTGTTCTCCTCAGCTGACATTGAGATTATAACGCGCCACAGACTTTTTATTTGAGCTGCAGAGTCAAAGTTTAAGTGCTTTTTTAATGTGAATCATGAACACAGTTTGGTGACGATCTTATAAGTATGTTGTTTATACGTTTAGCACTATAGCTTTGCAGAATTTGACAGATACTCCCACCTTATCCCCATATTTTATCATTGTATAGATAGAGGTAGATCATGTTATCTAAACAAAACGCAGTCTTGTACATACTTAATGTCTGTAGTTTTATATGGTTATACTGTAAATACTTCAAGGACGCAGAGCACAAGGACAATCAAATAATGATACATGATGGCTTTAGCCTGGTTGCTGGCACTTAAAGCTAATATACAACCAAGAAGATGATGTGTCCTGTGATGAACTGCTGGCCTCTCTAAGGGTACTTCTTGCCTTTCCTGCCTGCAACACTTAAAGCTAAATTCAATCATTTTGCAGTGTCATTTTTGTCCATTACGACTCAGTTCAGGATAGAATTCACCAGCTCTGTTGTAGAGATTTGAGAAAAGCAGACCCTGGCAAGAACAATGTCCAATGTGCCTCCTATAGGCTTTCCAAAAAACTTAAGTTTAACAGAAATAATGTCTTTGAGGAGAAAATAGTCCCTGTAGCTGTTGTATCAAACTACATTGCAGTTCTAGAGCAGTTAGCTACGAATTAAGTCTCCTTTGATTGTGCCGGCCTGGTCGCACGTATGAATGCCACAATAATGTGGAAGGCATTTAGCTTGCAATAAGAATGGCTTTCTTGCTTTTGGCCTTGTGTCATTTGTACAGCATGTAGTCTGTACTGACTGTCATGTAAACACATCTGCGTAAATATGCAACACTCTATAATAAAAAACGAGAAAGATGATGTTACTGATATTACGTTGTTTCCGTACATATTTTACTTAGTTTACATACTTATTTTAAGCCCAACCATGATGTTTTTCCTAAACCTAACTAAATGGTTTTGCTGCCTAAACCTAAAGCTGGGTATACAGTGTACGATTTTAGAAATGTTGTGTAATTCCTACTGTTACTGTACGAGTAGATCGTTTGCAATGTAAAACCAAAGCTCACGATTTATGTGCTCACACTGTACGGGTCCGATCATCACTCATGACCTGAGTGCTCACACTGTATAAAATAGAAAAAAAACACGGTCCTTCGGCTCCTGCGGACCGTTCTGGCTGTTGTCAATAAAGATTAGTTGGAAAGCTCCGAGGCAGATAAAGTTTGTTTGCTAGCAGCGGTCTGTACGGGTCACAATGCTAACAATGCATTGATTGTGCAGTGGTATTAGTTGAAAGGTGGAGAGTGTGTACCTTGTCAGTTTATTTAAGCCAAATATATATAAAGAACTTTGTCAAGATTCTTTGTTTTGGGGCCCGAAGAGCATTAAAGTGTCAGTGTGCTCCAACCAGAGGGCTTGTCAGATGGAAGAAAAGTATCTGAAACCCCTCCAGTCTGTGTCCAACAACTTCTGTGACTTAATGAAACTATCAATCCATAAATCTTCACACAGCATTTGGCCAGATGGAGGTGAGGATGCATGCATAAATACTCCAGGTATGTCAGCCTGCAAGTTAACCAGGATGTGGATTAGATATGTCATGCAGTTTTCTACAACAGCTACAAGGACTTCCAAGATTTCTGTGCTTACTTTCAGACTCAAAGACAGGTGTCTTGTTTTTTTAAAGCTGTTGAAGGCTCACAATGATTGACCCAATAAATCTCATTGTTGCTGGAGTCATTGTTCACCAAATCGGAGTGAAAGGTTACCATGACCCACAGTCATAATGAGAATAACCCCCATAATGACTAATACCAGAATGTCCCTTTCCTTTAAAAACATTAAACAGGTTAATATATTAAGCTTTCATTACACAATCCTCAAGACTGTGACGAGCTTATAACGAGGACTGCAACTCTTTAGAGGTCATACCATGCTGTAACCGTCTCTGTGTTGTGATATTCTCCATGGACAGTGATGTCACCTCTCCCAGTGTTGTTAGATAAGAGCCTGGAAAGTCCCCTGTGCCTGACTGTCCGAGCTCATTTAAAGAGCTGGTTAAGTGAGGTCACTTATCAAGAAAAGTCACCACGCTCCTGTTTGTGGTCATCACTTCAATGCAAACAAAAGTACTGGAATTTGCTTATGTATTACTTTTTTAGTGGCCCATCTCTTTCTAAACCACTGTTTGTAAACAGAACTGAAACCTGAGTCACCAAAGAGGCACAAAGTCTCTCATATCTGTATGTGTTCTAATGTTGAGACGAGTGAGATCATTTGCAACCACAACACGGGCCAAACAGCGTTCTACGCGAAAACCTCATCGCCCACATCTCAAAACCAGACGAGGAAGGCGGCGGCATTTGCATTTGCAAATATCCTTTTATGCGCTGAAGTCTGTGTGTGAGTGTGGGAATAAAGAGGTTAAAAAAGGTGTGGGTTGGGTACGTGAGAGTCGCTTGTCACACAACACATAAGAGTTGAAAAAAAAACAATATCACACCACAGAAATTGCCTGAAGCTATCATGATGTTTCTTGGATCTACAGGCTACTGAATTGCTTTGTGTGTGTGTGTGTGTTTGTGTGTGTGTGCGTGCGTGTGTGCACCAGCAGCTGGATGTCATTACTCATGTTTGCGTGTGCTCTGCTCGGCTCCCCTTTTGGCCTTTTCTAAGTGTCTGTGGAGCCAAAGGCTGTTTCCCTGTGCACTGCTGAGCAACCAGAAGTTTAATGTTCTCCACACGAAATTAAGCACTGCCAAGATGGACAAGCTCCCCATCGCTCAATTCGTGACAGTCGGTGCAATTTAAAAAAAAAAAGGCCTACTCAGACTGGGAAAAGTTGGCTTTGGCGTAATTTCGATTTTAAAAGAAATCCTTCAAATGAGGAGCTCCATTGGTCAGCTGTCAGAGAAGTCACATAGGGCTTATTAAAGATTTAGGTTACAAGGAAGATGTTCAGTTTCTGACAACACTGCTTATGACCCTGGGAAACTCTTAACAGCTTCTCTACTTCGCATTTGCAGTAGTGAGGCAGGCTGAGGGCTATAAGGGTTGGTGTGGGTCAGCACCACCACCAACCGCGTGTTCTTTAAGAGGACCTATTATGCTCATTTTCAGTTGCATTCGTGTATTTTGGGTTTCTGCAAGAACTTGTTTTTCTCAAACCGGCTGTGATGCAGCACCTGTTTTCACCCTCTGTCTGAAACGCTCTGGTTGAGGTCCTACCCCCGACTCAACCAACCCGTTCTCACTCCCAACTCGTCAAATACCGCCGTTTGGTCAGTACCCCTTGGCATTGGAAACCAACGCACAGAGCCACCCTTTAGCAACAGTTTGTGATGAACTGGGCTTTTCAACTAACACCCACCTGCAGTGTTATTTGACGGTTGAAGCAAGTGACATATTAATAGCATGAGAGTCCACTCATGGCGGTCGGGAGGGGTGGTAGATGGGTCAAACAAACAAGACTTTCACCCGGGAGACCGGTGTTCGTGTCCCGTGTGAAACTGAAAGTAATGTTGACTTATTTTGCCACGTCAGACTTTTGTCATATGACTCGTCTCTATCGTCAGTCCTGTGACTCATGTAACTTGTTAGTATCATCAGTCACGTGAGTCGTTAGTCAGTTAAGTTAACGCCAACCACAACCGTTTCGTAAACCTAACTAAGTGGTTGTGTTGCCTGAACCTAACTTCCTGTGAAAACGGAAGTTTATTTTGAAAGGACACTATGCATGTAACGAGTGTATATATTGACACGCCGTCCCTGGTCCGTCCAAAAGTAACGCAAGAGGGGTACCCTGTGCGTCGTCTCTGATGCCAAAGGGCACTGACAAAGCGGCGGTATTTGACGAGTTGGGAGAAATTGATTGGTCAGCTGGCCCACTCTGTTCAACTGAACCAAACTCTTCGGACTCCGCTCCAGCTCCGCTCTAACTAGCTTTGTTTGAGGGCGTGCCAAACTAGCCACTAGGCAGGTATTATGCAAATGTGTTACTTGGTGACATCACCACTGCAATCAAGGCGTTTCAGGCAGTTCAGGAGCAGTGTTTCTGTGGGGGAGAGTAACTCCCTTTGGCGTGGACTTTGGGCTTTGTAACTTTGCAGACCTTTTACATGCACAAAAAACATAGAACACACTAAAGGAAAGGGAAAAAAACACCATAGGTCCTCTTTAAACAAGATATTTGGTCAAATGGGTTGTGTCAGTTTACACTCTGATGCTGCTTCATTCATACTTCTTAGCACATCATAATTTTACATCACACTATTTAACATAATTTGCTTTATAAGCAACAAGGGGCTCTCGTTGGATTTGATAATGCAACGATACAGAAACAAACAGTGAACATTCACCAAACAGAAAAACAATTCCTCGAATATGCCCCAAAACAAAGACCTTACTGTAAAGAGAGGATCTAAATCGGTAGTGAAACCAATGCCTGTGTGAGTAGGTTTGTTATCTCTAAACAGATCAGCTTGTGTGCAGAAACACATGCAGTGCATTTTTATTTCAACCATATCTGTATATCCCTTCAAATATCTAAAACCACAACATTATCAACAGCAGCCAGTGTCTGACACGAGGTTTTCATGTCTGTCAAGCTGTGGGAAAGTGTGTGATGAGAACAGCAAGTCACACTATAATTATGACATATGACAACACATCCTCAGCTTGAGAGAGACATTACAGCGTGTCTGCTGAGGTTTTAAAGGTCGTGGTAAAGAAAAGGCCAATAGATATGAGACTTAATAGGAGTATGTAATCTGAATTTTAGAGTTGTTGATCACACAACAACTGCACCATTTAGTCCTATGTCAAAGTTTCAAATTTATACTAGAAAGGTTGTTAAGGTGTGTTAAGTAATGAGATATGAGTTGGTCATGTTGGTCATCAGGGCATGTTTCAACCTAACTTAGCACAAAGACTGAAAAAGTGGCCCAACTGTTTATCCAACTAAGGAATCAGTCATTTATTAGAGCAAATCTTTTTTTAATTTGGCTGTGATTAGGAGGTCTGGAACTAGGCTAATTGTCATGTACCTGGGTTTTTTGGACACAGAAGTTGTACTACCACCGTTTGACCACTAGTTGCTTTATCTGCCAATTGTACAGTAATACGGTACAGTGCGATGTAAAGTGAAAGTGAAAAGTTGTACACCACAAAACCAAAACAATGAACTGAGAGATGCTAAAACACTCAGCAGAGTCAGGGGGATAATTATCTGTGGGTTCATCACTTTAACATTACACATAGCAATTTGATCCATTGTTAATGTAAAAATATTGATTAGGGCAACTTCAGTGTTATCAGTGAAATTCAAACCAATAATATAGTAACTTTGGCCTCCTCCACAGCTGCTCTGTTTCTAATAAATACCCTACTGGTGTAACTACAAATTAATTTGCATAGTTCATTATACAGAGCTCAAGGCATTATGTTATATAGGGCAAATTCTTTGCAATAAATCACATTATTCAAAGATCATCACACAGAAAATGAATGGACTGTTGACTTATTTTACCATAAAAGCAGTTTCTTGTCATTAGCCTTTTTGATATGACTAGGTTTACTACACTTTTCTTCTGCGTTGCAGTGGGGTTTTGGCTCAGCTTGGCTGTTAAACTATACAGTATAATCTGAGACTGTAACAACAGCAGTGAGAATAATGAGACATGCGTTTCAAATTGTGGCCTTTCAAACCTCTTGAGAGACACTAACCACTTAGAGAAGCCACGTGGTTAAACAGAAAACCCCAAGTGTTTCAAATTAATTCTCCAAAATGCAGTTAAACAATTTCAAAAATGTTTTATGTCAGCACACATCCTATCTTAAAGAGCTCACTGTCATCACAGCTGATGTCCACTTGACTGAGATTTAGGTTTTCAGAGAGAGACTCAGTCCATCACACTCGGTGCTTTTACCATTAAGCAAAGCCCATTAAGACCAATAAATCCAGATGTTGTTTCCTCTGGAGGAGGGCCAAACTACTGTGTCTCGTCTGAAACAAACCAGAGCCTGTGATGTGCTGCTGTGTGACAGCAGGGCCAGCAGTTGGACCGTTTTCAATTCATCTGGTGGCTCATAGTAAATGGCTCTGACTTGTGGAGATCATAACAAGGATATATTCGCAGCAATGTGGCCTCTTTCAGAAACATCTCACATGGAGTGACGTTTAAGTTGCAGCCCTACTGAAGCAGAATGAATCCAGTCCTAATGTGACGTTAAAGCCCGCAGTTGAGCTGTCTAAATCTCAAACATGTCTTGACAACCACTATTATTAACATGCTCATCAAAAAGTGGACTTGGTTATAATTCCATGGTGTTGCTATTCTTCCAATACAATCAGATACATGCAATACTTGGTGGGTTGCTCCCAAAAGTCACATCAAACATTGAACAAAAACGTAGGGGAAAAAAAACTTTAAAGAAAGGGAAACTTAAGCTGAGACATCACAATTATTTATACAAACATACACCAATTTTAACAGTCAGAAATGAACACATATTGAACCACCACACTGGGTGTATTTAGGACATTTATCTGCTTTTTTCTTGTGAAATACTGGATAGTTTTACCTCTTCAGGTCTCTAAATTCTTAAAATTAAACAATCTGAGAAGGTAAAAATCTGTCTCTGGTTGCTCATAGAAATATATAATCTGTGATAAAGGGTTGTGAGTTGAATTTGTGCTGTTTTAAAGGACACAAGACAAAAAGGTTGGGAATCACTGGACTATGATTACACTTGCAGCAAACCCCAAAATCCAGCGTTAACACAATTTCTGCGTGTGACTTTAAGACATGGGCATGAAAAGTTTGCCTCGCTAATAATTATGGATTTCATAAGGAGTTGGGTAATTTGTGGCTCTGCACTGAAACCTGATGAACTGGGTTACACAATAATTCTCACTCACGGCACACCACACCAAAAACCATTTAGCAACTCTAGTGGCGTGATCATGACCCTCTGACTTTTCATCTAGTGACAACATCAGGTCAAAATTTTTGAATTTTCATATATTATTTTGATTTATAGATATGTCAGCCAGCTTTTAGGTGGCTAAAATACATTTAGCTGCCGTCCCCGTCCACAGCAGTACATTGCTTTGCTCCTGTGCTGGTACTCCTGTCTGTTTCTCCAAACTGGGGGCATACAAAAAGTCATCTACTGTAGGTAATACACCTACTATTGATAAGTACCTCATACAACCCCACTTCAAAACACCTGAACTATCCCTTTAAGACCAAACACCTGCAAAACTAGTGACGCTCCCACCATCCTCACTTGTACTTTTGTTTAGGGCTAATTAGGTTAGGTTAGGAACATGATAACACACTATAGTAGGCCTGTACCTGCTAAACACAAGCATGTTGTGACTGTGCATGCTGGCATGCTGACGTTGGCATTTAGCCTCACAGTGTCACAACTCTGCAGGATTAAACCCATATGCACACAAAGTAGGCAGACAGGATACGTTCAGTTTCAAAGTAAAGGTATAGGCTTTTATTAGTGAAAGGTACAGGTAGGTAAGCAGGTTCATGAATCATTTGGCAGGGAAGGGTAAAAACTTGCGGAGGCTGTCCAAAATCAGACAGAAGGTCAGGCAGGTACAGATTCCAGGTATCAGGATTACAACATAACAGGGTACAAGGATCAGACTCTCAAAAGCAAATGGCAAGTAACAGCACAGCAGCTTTGTTGAACTGACATGTAATGAACGGTACTAGGCCGGTATATAAACTGAGGGAACAGGTGTGTGCAGGTGATTGGGAAAGAGGACAGCTGGTGGATGGACGGAAAATGTCAATGAAGGGGCCTGTGGAAGAGGGAAAAAGGGATATTTATAGAGCCATTAACCTTATTTTATGATTTTATCAGACAACTGACGACACCAACTGACTAACTTGATCCCATCAGCAGTTCATGCAATAATAAGTTCATCATTCAATTATTCATGCAAAGCTACAATTATTTCAACATTATACCACCATTAAACAAATGCTAAATATGCTCTTTGACATCCCAATATAGCTGTCTCTGTGCAACAATACAACGTTTTTAGACAACAGAACATTTACTTAAATGTCTTAATACAGAGCCAACTTTTTTTTTTTAAGGAAGTCCCAACGCATGACCGTTCTGTCACCGTTTCCTTCCTCACCTTCACTCAGCGGCAGCCAAGTGGCCTTTTCCTTTAGATAGAGAAAGGGAACGCTCAGCTGTAGCTCACGTGCCACAGCATGATAAAACGCCCGAGGCAGGAGGTTGCATGTGTGAGGGAGTGTGAACAATAACCAGACACGGTGACAATGAGAGTCGCCTTTTTCCTTCCATCCACCCCCCCCCCACCAGTTCTCTCCCTTTCTCCTGATAGGACACAGCTGTGGAACAAGACTACATTGTGTCTCAACTTCTGGTGTCTGTTTTAAGCGGTATAATTAAATGTAACTGGCTGTGAAGTGCTGGCCCTGCATTGTTGCACTTGTCACGATCTTGCTCAACAAGATCATCGAGCAGTGTTGTGTAATATTGCCCACATGTTTTAAACCTCCCGCATACCCTCATATATATATATATATAAACAGTATATCTGGTTCAACTGGTTAGATGCATTGATGACTGCAAAACAACTCTGTGAACTTGTTAATGTCAAAGTTATGTTGCAAAACTGGCTCAGAAGGTGTTTTTGTTACATCTGTAACAACAAGCACTCATTTGACTGGCTGGAAAATTAATTTGTTTGCTTACAAACTGGTTGAATAGTTCATCATTAACATGTTGTTAAGGTGTTTATTCCTTGAATAACAAAAGCCCTGAACACTCATGCATGATATGTCTTTAATGGCTCTAACATAAGAAGCCTAGTCGTGTCTGCATTTTGGCAGCGGTGTCGGAAGGCATTATAAGCTCGCCAGAATAAAACAGGATCATGTAGCACTCGTGTCTCTTAGCTTGTCGATTTGATTCGCTGCCATGTCAGAGTGCCAGGTCCAGGTCACAGTTCGTTAGCCGGCTTGAGGAGGGGGGAGTAGAAACTGATGTGAGGGCCATTGTCTGGTGGTCTCTGGAGGTGGTGTAGGTTTCTCTCTCTGCTGATTGAGATGGAAAATCAGCATTGCAGCTCTTTGGGGGTGTTGAAGTGTCTCCTGAATTCACGAGAAGAGACGTGACAAATGGTGGATGGAGTTATACTAAAAGAAGGATCTGGCTGCATAACTTGAATCCATCTGGAGTTTCGCTGCACTTTCTCTTATCTGCAGTAGCTGAATGTGCAGCCCAAACTGTTTACATGTGTTGGAATTAATTACTGAATTACTATACTGAGGTGGTTTCGTGGACACAAAGCAGGGCCTTTAACATTTTTCTATTAAACTAGTACCGATTAAGTGGTTTTGCTGCTTTCGTTTTTCTCATATAAAGAGTATAAGCGATAATCTAGAAAAGCTCTCTATGAATAAAATGTCATTATCAGATCAGATACAGTTTGTTTTTCTAACAACACTATAAATTCTCCAAGGTCACAATCATGTCTGCAATGGAAAAAATGGAAAACCGACCAAGATCAACACCCAAAAATGTAAACATGCCAACCTCGTGTCTCAGAAATAACATTTATCTAACTAACTATCTAACTATCTAAATCTCCGTCTGTCTGTCTATCTTTCTGTATGTCCCTCACATATCTTAAGAACCACGCGGGTGTATTGCTGGGAAACACACTCTGAACAGGAACTGCACTAGTACAATATCATTTGCAACAGAAAATACTTTTGAGAGAAACATGATGAGGAAACGTTAATAAACGTATCTGCCAAGTCACAATTGCGTTTAATTTGGTTCTCTACAATATCTGTTCATGCAGAACTATATTTGCTTGCATTTATGGTTATATTTAGGTACTTACAGCACTTGGTTAAGATTAGGGAAAGATCGTGGTCTTGTTAAATACTAATACAAAGTCTTGGCTTGAAGCAAAAGGCAAACATTTTTACTTTATTAGCATTTAACTGAAGCCATGATCTTTCACCACCAAAGAAAGTGCTTTTGTTGCTTCAACCTGACCACAAGCAAGACTCAGGATGCGAGGCCCGCTCTGAGTCCTGCTATGACTTGCATATACGCTACAAAAATGTATCACTTCCTTCACTCAATGAAACGTTACCACTGAAAACTATCCAACAGCGATTGTGTTTCGACCTAAACAAGTGACAGTTTCCTTCTGTCACATCAACATCTGCCTAAACTTAGTAATAAACAGACTTTGCACAAAGTCATCAGCACTGTGCAGTTTCAGGCTTCAAGAGCTGCAGCAGATCAGCAGTGACTGAAGCCGCATTCATGAAATGAAATGAGAAGGTCACAGAGACAGCTCACTTCTTTCACAGAGAGGCTTTCTCTTTGCTAAAACCTTGTATTATCTGTAACAGTGGTCAGTATATCTGAGAAAAAAGTGTGTATTTATGTATAAAAAAGTGATTTACTTGTCAGATCCTCAAGGTTAGGGGGGCTGTCTTAGCTTAACATTGTTTTTCTAATAAATCTGTGGAGCATTTTTTGAATGTAAACCAGTGGGCTACCTCTGAAAAGTGAAGCCAATGCGGAAGTGCCTTCAACTTGCATTATTTATAATAGCCAGCAGGGGGCTACTCCTCTGGTTGCAAGAAGAAGTCTGATTGAATGAATACAGCATGATGTTCATTTAGTAAATTATGGTCCCGTTTGGAGTCAAATAGACCATAATGCAGGGTATGTTTTAGGGCGTGTCTACCTTGTGATTGACAGGACACTACCACAGCGTTGTCCGGTCTGGGAGTTGTCCGTGTTTCCGTCTTGGTGTTTTCAGTTCATGAAAGTTAATTACAACATTTTGGGCGCCTAAAAATGGCTTATTCAACCAAGACGGCGGTGGCCAAATACCGAACTCGAGGCTTTAATATCGGTTGTGTCTAGAAGGTAACCTGCAAATTGCAAAAACTTGCAAAAACTCTCGCGAGACTCGCTGCCCGATGACCGATCCTAAACTTAACCATTCAAGGTCAATGCCTAACCTTAACAATCTCGCGAGAATTTTGCAATTTGCATGTTACCTTCTAGACACAACCTACAAAACGGCAGTCCACAAACCAATGGGTGAGGTCACGTGACTACATCTATTTCTTATATCCAGTCTATGATGTACAGATACACTATTCTATGATCTTCTGGTAAACACCATTGCAAACGCAGCTCTTAAGAAGACAGACCAATGAGCAGCAAAACGAGGCAGTGAAGGACTTCCATCGCCTGGGAAATCTGGCAGCGATCCGACTATCTGTGTCTAAAAGGCAAACATTAGTGCTCATTTCCTGTAATTTTCTCTTTCAGTGCGCAGATATCAAACCACATAAAACCAAAGCAATCACAAAAGCAAAACGGGAGAGACCTCTTTTCTCAGCTCCCAAAACAAAATAAAGTCCCCCGACTGAGAGCAGCAACACAGCCAGGAATAAGTTGGCGAACTCTATGAACTATCCACCATTTCACTTAAAGAGGCAGGTTCTTCATCATCTATAAATCTGAGCCTCCCATTGAGTGTCTCGAGTTGAGATACAAGCAGGCACTTATGCTCTCCCTCAAGTGTCCTCATAAACCACATTGTTTCCAGCTCTTATTCTCCCGTCTCCCTGGAGTCATGCAATGCCAAAAGTTCCCCTCGCAGGCCTGTCCTACCGGGCTTGTTTGGGGACATCTGCTGCCATGTCCAAATATTGTTTTTGGCTGAGCCATCGCTGGCTCTGCTGCGAGAGAATAGAGCTGGGAACTATTTTTACCTCAGCGGGATAGACTGTGTTAACATACAAAACAATGCCTCTATCCCCCGGTCCTCCAGCTGCGGAGCAGGGCAGCAACTGCTGGAGAGCGCGAACACACAAAACACCCGAGCTAGCTGCTTGTGTTCAGGGGGCGAGCTGGTGGTTATAACATTATCTATGACCCTTTTAACCTCTTTGATGCTCTCTCTGGTTTTCACTTAGTTCTTTCAGTCTCAGGGAAAGTTTCTTTTTAAACAAAAGACTTGCTTGTGAGTTTCAGGATATATGTCATGTGTCATTTGACAGCATGATGTTGATATTGAGCTTTCTATAATGTGACTGAAATACGTCACCAAGATGTTGGATACATATACTGAACAAAAATATAAACACTTTTTGCTCCCAAATAACACTTTTTGCTCCCATTTTTCACAATATGAACCTAAGGCTTTTTTCCCCACACAAAAGGTTAATATCTGAAAAACGTTGGTTGTGCAAACCAACTGTTGCATCAGCTGTCCAGGTGGCTGGTCTGAGACCTCTCAGATCGTGCAGGTGAAGAAGCCTGATGGGCCCTGCAGGGCTGGTGTGGTTGCATGTGGTCTGTGGTTGTGAAGCCGATTGAATGTGCTGCCAAATTCTTGGTAATGACATTGGAGTTATCTGTGGCATTGGGTTGTGAGATCAAACTGCACATTTTAGTGTGGCCTTTCAATGGGACCAGCCCAAGGCACACCTGTGTAATAATCATGCCGTTTAATCAGCATCTTGATATACCACACCTGTCAGGTGGATGGATTATCTTGGCAAAGGAGAAGTGCTCACTAACATGTATTTTTAACAAATGTGCAACACAAATTTGAGAGAAATCAGCCCTTTGTGTGCATAGCAAAATCCTTAGATCTTTTATCTCAACTTCTAAAAAATGGGAGTGAAAATGAAAGTGTTTATATTTCTGCTCAGTGTATATATGTAATGAATGAAATTGTTTTACTATTAATGTGCTCATTCATCACTCACCACTACATTCAACCACCCTGCTATATAAACACTGATAAAACACAATATCAGGACTAACTGAGAAGAGTTCCTCAGTTAGTCCTCCCAGACTCTTTAGCTCTCTTTTCTACACATTCCCTCGAGACCTGAAGTCACATTTCATATCCGTTCACAGCGCTAAATGAGAAGACTGTCCAATTCATTTTCTTTCAAGTTTGCAATAGACTTCTTGAGGCCACAGTTAATGCGGGGACCTTAGATTTTTCAGGGCACTCGGAGGAAATTATACTCGGGCTGAGTAATTGAAACAAAAACATTGGAAGGGAAAGGATCTGTGTTTTAAGGGAAGACATAATGACTGCTCACGTTGTTTTCCCTTCACATCACATTACAGTATTAATAGAGCTCTTCTGTTCCAGGTAGCAGCGGAGGAGAGTTATACAGTAAGAAATAACAATCATGTAGTCAATCAATTTAAAAAACAAAACAAACATTGAGATATTCATGATGGTAAATGCAGCAATCCCAAAATGCTTGTAGAATCTATTCCATACCTTCATTTATAACTGATAACTGACTATCAGAAGGAGTTTACCTTGCACATTGATGACTTTGTCTCATTTAACCTCAGCCCTGAACGTCTCAGTCACGCTTCAGGGTTGAGGAGGTTAAATTCGGCCAAGTCATCATCAGGTTTTACATTCTAAAATATGTAAACTCAGGTAAACTTTCTTCCGGTAAACAGACCTTGCAAAATCCACACTTCCAGTTTGTAACTCAGACTTTAAATGTATTTATAAAACTGCTTTCACTGGCTGAGTAGTACTCACCGTGACGATCAAGTGAACATATTTTCATATGTAAAGTATTTTTGTCCAAAACATTTGCACGGAAATATATAAAAACTGATATTTTGGGTTGCTGTGAATGCTTACACACCCCTGCGGAACATTTGTGCCACGAAAAAATAATCGGACGGACCTTAATTTTGGAAATATATGTACGACCAAAGAAATCCTTTCTTCCATTCTGATCGCCGTCATTCTACATTCTTCACACCACATTACATTATTCTGCGGCTTGGAGGTGTGTTCTTTTGTTTCAGTCGAGAAGAGTGTCCTTTTTTGTTGTGTGGAGTGGACACAGGCACTATTTAGGAGGAAAATCATTTGGCCTCATTGACGAAACTGGAACACGGCATCGCGGATAATTCGCACCGGAATCGTTGTGCATAGTCCTCATGTGGAAAAGTGCACTGGTGAGAAACAGCTTTTAATAAACAAAAATACTATAAAAACAAAACACAAACAAGCTCAACCCTTATGTCTTTATATTGGACACCCTACATGCTCACACACTTTAATAGGCTACTCTATCAAAAAGTAAGCACAACTACAAGCCAAGTATACCTATCTGTAGGCCTATAAGACAAGAATACTTCATTATACTCTTCTTAAGTATATCTCGATCAAAAGATTAAGTACAAGTAGGCCTATAAGCCAAGTATACTTAGACTTTTCTAGTATACTATATTTTTGTTAAGTATATCTTTGATAAGTACATAAAAAGTAAACTGAAAGCATACTCTCCTATTCTAAGTTCAAAAGAAGTTTACTAATAGCACACTTGAATAAACTTCTTTTTGGTAAGGGCACACATTCATATACACCAAATAATAACAAAAACGGGACTTTCATACAAAAGTACTGCATTCTTTTAATAATCTCCTGCACATACTGTACAGTGTACTTGGAGTGGAAAAAACGCTATCAATTCAACAAAGAGATTTTTGTTTATCCTGCAATAAATCAACTAGTCAGTGCCTTTGTTCCCATCCCATACTCATCATCAGTCATCATTTCTATGCTTTCTATAAATATCTTGTCTGTCTACATGATCTGTTTGAAAGTACCGCAAAACCTATGTGGTGCTTTCATATAATTCATCTCTGTGAAAACACACAGAATTGTTTTCTGTCTTTCACAAAGCTAATTCATCACGCCAACGATGCACTGCAGGCTGGATATTGTTACTCCGCTGTTCATACACAATTAGTTACATATCACACATGTAGCTGACACGCAGGGCATCGTGTAACCAAGTCATTATGTCACTGTGTAAACTGATACCGCCACCAACTCAGGTTTCTGGAAGTATTCATGGCTGTTTGCAGAGTCAACAAACACGATCATAACAGTTTGACGCTCATCCAACAGGCAGACTGCCATAAACAAAACTTTCCGGTAAGGGACACACTAGATTCGCTATAAACATCTTTCAGATAACATCTGAGTGGGAACCACCGATGCAAATTCTATATCAGACACAGAGAGACATGTAGACACTAGAAACGAGAGCAATAGAGATGTAGTGACCAGGGAAATTGAGTATTTGAATACGACAGAGCAATAGTTTTGATGTTGACCCGTCTGCCAGTAGTGGGTGATACCAGTTAACAATATTTAAAATTTAAAACAGTCCTCATTTGTTGTTCTTTCAAAGTCAAATCTTTCTAAATGTCACAGTTGGGAGGACATCAGTTTAAGTACCGGTGTGTAAAATAACAGTTCTTTTATTTACGCTGGCAGTGTGGCTCTGGTGATGTTGACCATGTTGGTCGGTCCATCACTTTGTTCCAGACTGAAATATAGTAGTGGCTAGAAGGGAACCCACAAACTGGGGAAACTTTCGCAAGATTGTTAAAGTTAATGACCCGGAATGGTTAATGTTAGGATAGGTAGTCTGGCAGCAAGTCTCATGAGAGTTTTTGCAAGGTTTTGCAGATCTCAGGTCAGATTTCACGATTTGCGAACATAAAAATATAATAAAGGCTTAAAATAATTGGATGGATTTCCATGCAATTTGGTATATTGACACATTGATATTAAATTCCCCCACAGGATGAAATGTAGGCATATAATGCTAATTAGCAAAATGTTAGCATGCTCATAAGCCAAAGAAGCATGTTGAACATAATAAACATTATTCTTGCGATGAAATTGGCATGTTAGCACGGTCACTGTGAGCGTGTTAGCACGGTCACTGAAAGCGTGTTAGCACGTCAGCACGGTCACTGGGACTGCGTCAGCACGGTCAATTTGAGCGCATCAGCATGGTCACTGTAACCGCTTCAGCATGGTCACTGTGAGCGCGTCAGCATGGTCACTGAGAGCGCATCAGCATGGTCACTGAGAGCGCATCAGCATGGTCACTGTGAGCGCGTCAGCAAGGTCACTGTGACCGCATCAGCACGGTCACTGTGAGCGCGTTAGCAAAGGTCACTGTGAGCGCGTTAGCACGGTCACTGTGAGCACGTTAGCAAAGGTCACTGTGAGCGCGTCAGCAATGTCACTGAGCGCGTCAGCACGGTCACTGTGAGCGCGTTAGCAAAGATCACTGTGAGCGCGTTAGCACGGTCACTGTGAGCGCGTTAGCAAGGTCACTGTGAGCGCGTCAGCACGGTCACTGTGAGCGCGTCAGCACGGTCACTATGAGCGCGTTAGCACGGTCACTGTGAGCTTGTTAGCACGGCCACTGTGAGCATGTAAGCAAGGTCATTGTGAGCGTGCATGTTGACTCGGGTGACCATATTTTCAAACCCTCAAACCGGGACTCTTAAGTGTACCGCACATGCATGCACCTGCGCACATGCTAATAAGCCCGCACCATAGGCGTTTTCATCAGGATGGCTAACTTGGCGCACCTGTGGCGCCTTTGAGCACAGGGCGGGATATGAGAGAAGGCATTATTATAGGTGGTGGGTGCATTAGAGGCTGTGGCGAGACTTATCACATTCACTACTTTCACCTCTTTTAATCACAGGGCTATCCACGTCATTAGTCATGATGCACTGACAGTTTGGGAATCTTGTACAGAGTTTCCCACAGAGGAAACTTATTGTTGTCTGGGACTACGGAAAAATTATTTTTCAACTTTAGTTTTGAACCCGAACAATCTCTATCACATGTTGCTCGCTACAGCCACAGGCTATGTGATTCACAATGTTTTTGCCTACTTGCCTGTTGATGCACAGAAGAAACTGTGTCGAATAATTAATCAAAATGACACGTTTGATGTGCACATAAGCACGGGGGGGTTCTGTGGTTCAACAATCTGATGCTGGTTGCGGATCTGCTGCGTAATACTGTGAGTAATTGTGGCTTGACAGTGCGCAACATCACTTTACTTAGAGACTGCAGCGGGGTGCGCTGTGCTGTCATGAACATTACATACCACATTATCTGTCTGTGTATCACTAATGTTGTTAGATAAAATACTTGCAATTAGGTTGTAGGTTCTAAGTATTATAAGGTAGCTTGCCCTCTGCCAGATCTTCTCTAAGTCTGGAACAGATACTTTGTGATTTTGAATGGTCTGATGGTATTCTGTAGCACAAAATATATTATCATTTTATTACCTATTATCATATCTTCTTTTTTATCCCAGAGAGACAGAGACAACAAGAGAGAAAGAGGTTGTTCTTCAGTCTCCAGAGACTGTTTGGCCATCTGCTGCAGCCCTTTACCATCTCATCTGTCTTGAATTAGACAGCAGTCACCACAATATAAATACCCACTTATCATCTCAGTAGTTATCCTCCCCTGATACAGGCCTGAGATGACAGAGACAATAGCGGACGCCCATTGCACCAAGTCCCCCTGGAGGCATGTCTCGACTCAGGGGCTGCATTTAGCTTTTATTACCCAAGGAGATGGATTGGCGGCTCCCCACCCTTATTTGGTGGTGCGGTGTGTGTATATGAGGGGCTGTGGTTGTAAAGTGAAGGCAGCCTGGCTCAGCCTGAGCGGAGCCAGGTAACTGAGGAGCCCTGCCACCAATTTTGAAAAAGCTGCTCTCAAAGAAACTATTTTCTTTTTTTGTAGATTGTTTAATTTTGTCATGATACAGTAACTTGCAGCCCTGCAGGTTTGGTTTTGGAAAAAAGGTGATAAGAGCATCTCTAAAGCAGCAGGGTAAGAGGGGTTAACCCAAATCAATTGGCAGGCATCTATGTTGGGATGAAATTATTATTATTGACCTTTAGTTGCAAAAGATTTTTCTTTTGTTTCTGTGACATTTTGCCTCCCAGTCTTTTGATTTCAATTATATAATTAGTTCAACTTACAAAGGCTCACAAACTAAAAAACTAGCTTTAACTTGATTAAGTTCTGTTGTTTTAGCAGAAGGCTAGTTGAATGTTTCTCTGTGACAAAGTACAGCAAAGTATGACTTCTGTTGTTAAAAGAGCCCACAGATGACAGTTACTGCAAATTTGACATGCTGTTTTCTAAAAAAAAAAGAACAAATTTTTATTGCATAATGATTTTTTGATATGGTAAAACAGATTCCAAAAAATCACTCAATTTTGACCAAATATGAAGTTATACTGGCATTATAGGGCTGCATTCACAACACACTAATTGTGATCTTTTCTGACTGTATGGTCTTTAATCCCATTGTTTGATACCATTTTTTCTGCAACACTATTCTGCAGGATGTTTTTATACACATGCAAATAAATTGTCACCTCCAAAACACAGGTAGGCCTATAGGTGTGTTTTGACCCGAGTCAGTTATGGTCCACAGAGCAGAGACTCCTCTGTGAAGGAAGTCATGCTCCCCGAGCCGCCCGTCAGCTGCAGCTGCACCAACGTGTTTTGACCTAACACCCCACTAAAGTGCTACACCTGACATGTGTGCCCTTTCAGAGCGGCAGGGCCTATTCTCTGTGGACGGGAAGTTCATTTCCTCAGAGGATGGAGCCACACCTATTGAATTTTTGAACGCCATATTATTATTTCCCCCTCAAATGAAGCCTATTTCTCTTCTTTGTACTTTTCTTTGCGGCATTAAAAAATAAGCTTTTTACACTAACTGAACTTTAGAATTTTTTTTCTGTATACTATAGTTGAAAGTTTAGTAGCCTATATCTCAAGGCATATATGCACCAATAAAAATTCAGGAGTACAGCTCTGTAGGTGTTGACAAGATTGATTGAGAGTGATTATTTCTCACAGTAAAAACGGATGTTGCTGACATTCGCAGTGCAGGAAGATGCACCTACCGTGACCTCTCTCCCTGACGCCAACTGTAAGACACACAAAGCTTTTAGAAGGTGATAATTGAACTGTCATCACTCTGTGATATATCTCCTGAGATTGTTCTGTGGATTTATAAACCAGGCGAATATTGTGAGCTCATTTTTGTCCTCATTTTCTTAGTTCATCAGCAGCACAAAAAAGATGTGAAACAACTGAACAAAGGAACGAGATTATGGACCTGATTGTATAACAATCTGATAAAACTGCAAATTTGCAGAAACAGAGACACAAGAGAAGCTGGTGTGTGGCTGCTCCAAAGTGGTTAAACCTTCGAAAAGTGATGCACTGTAATTCGTCAATTTGTATGTAATCCACGAAATCGTGAACCATAAGTATAAATTTTTACGAGGTCGGGTTTCGCCCAGGAGACCGATTTCCACACCTCATGTGACACCAGAAGTAAACGTTGTTTTATTTGTCACTTAACTTCTGTACTTAAATTACGCTACTTCCGGAGTTAGTTTAACCTAAACCACGATCTTTTCATAAACCTAACTATGTTTTGTTGCATAAACCTAACCAAGTCCATCTTTTCTTAAACCTAACTAAGTGTTTTTTGTCATGCAACTGCCGTACTTAATTTACGCCACTTCCAGTGTGATTTGAACAGAAACCATGTTTTTTTCCTAAACCTATATAAGTAGTTTTATTGCCTAAACCTAACTAAGTATTTTTTATTGCCTAAACCTAACCAAGTCTATATTTTCCTAAACCTAACTAAGTAGTTTTAGTCACATAACTTCTGTAGGCCTACCTAATTTACGCCACTTCCAGTGTTATTTTAACAGAAATCACAATCTTTTCCTAAACCTATAAGTAGTTTTATTGTCTAAACCTAACCAAGTATTTTTGTTGCCTAAACCTAACCAAGTCAATCTTTTCCTAAACTTAACTAAGTAGGCTGGTTTGGTTGCCTAAACCTAACCATGTTAGGTTTGTTTTTCCAGTGAAGACTGGAAGTTTATTTTTAAAATACTGTATGCATGTAACGAGCAGAAATCAACACATTCGCTATGTGTTGCTGGACATTCATAGGAAAACGCACAAAAAATGAGGAATAACTTTTCGTATCAACCGTTGTATGAGAATATGTTGCATTATTGCCCCCAAAAATACATTTGAGTCTTTCCTTGTTGGCATCATTGCATGCTTATAGTCAGACACCGAAGGATTAATCTGTGACGCTCCCAGGCAGAGAGGCAGAAGTAAACAAAAAGAGCCAGGGACTAGAGCTTCTCTGGTAGCTGAAGTTGAGGCGTGACCCTCGAGATAGGCACCGGGCTATCATGAGGGCGTCTCCCTCAGAGTGACTGGCCAGGAGAACAGAGAGGCCTTTGTCAGGGCTGTGTGCGAAAAAGTGCTGAGCCAAGCAGTCCTTCACCCTCCCTCACCCCTCCTCCCCTCCCTCACCCCATGTTTTTTTTCTCTCTTTCTCCCTGAAGACACACACACACACATGCTCATACACACACTTGTCTGTATTTACCAGCAGTCCCAGGGGACGGCGGCTTTCGCTTCAGCTGGTGGGAGGTTAAGGAGGGGAGTACAGAGCCTGTTTTGTGGTTAAAGCCTGGATATGTTAAGCATTGCATTCTGGGATATGCACATTTAAGCTTCACCATAACCTGGCCCTTTCTAACAGTCTGCAGTTAAATCGACTTTGAGAGGAATGTCATCCTGCCTGGCAAAATGTCTGGTCTGTTATCTGTTAACCATGATGAAGATTAAAATAACTTTGTGCACAACAAACTCTGTGTTTACTGGTCTGCTTGGGATTTTCACAGGGAATTTTTTGCCAAGAGCACACACACAAAAATATAAAAAAAAATCATCAGACATCTTTTTGAGTGAGTTTATTTACTGCTCGGGCAAAATAAAATTGTTTCACCTAAAATAGGACAACAAATTATTCTGAAATTAGAAATGAGAATGAAAACATGTCAGCGTCTCATTAGGTCCATGTATAATGTGGTGTTCTCTGAGGCGTTCTGGGAATACAAACAGTGCAGCATTATTCTTCAAACTTCCAAATGTAGTCGTTTTTCTCATGATGTCTCTAAGACAATTTGTTCTGTGCAAATAAAAAGCAGACAGCCTGTCTGTTTAAACATACGGTTACTCTCATTTACATTAACACACTGTTTGCAAAAGCCTAATTAAGTATGCTTTTTCTGTGTGAGCAATAAAAACTGAAAAAAAAGCTCCGATGGTGGGCTTTTGAAATGATCAACTATATAAATAAATAACAACTGATATCAGTTTGCCCTGCAGCACAACACACTGTAATGTGTTAATCGTTTTGGGGTTCAGGTCAGGACCTTTGGAAACATGAATTTTCTATTTTCCTGAGGCCGTGTGTTTCTGCACACCCTTATCTGACACACATACGTACATATATACACTCCTTTAACCTTCCTCGCTGCCCCTGTCTACACAAAGCAGCTGCCTGAGGGAGATCACTTCAGAGAGAGCTGGTGACAGAAACGTGAATCACAGTTTATGTAAGCTTGCACCTTTACCCCAGAGGAAAGAGCATGTAGAAAAAAAAGAAGATGGGCTGAGCCCCAACACTGCCTCCAGGGCTTATGAAATGCCTCTATTGTTCATGTTAAATGAGCTTTTTCGGGGCTTTCAGTGAGTTGGTGTTTAGTCATAGAACAGGTTTTTATTCAGTGACTTTTTGGGATTGTAGCCTATTGTGAGGTGATTAACATGACATGACTCAGTATGTAAATTAAAATGATCCCATGGATGGCAATGTCCACCACTTTGTTTCAGACTGAAATATAACTACTGGACGGATTGAGATGACACTTTATACAGACATTCATGGTCCCCAGAAGCTGAATCCTAATGACTTTGGTGAACCCCTGACTTTTCCTACAGAGCCACCAGCAGGCCTAGGTTTTCACTTATTCTGTGAAATATCAAGGCGTCAACCTCCAGGTCTGAAAAGTGAAGCCAATGTGGAAATGCCTTAAACTTGCATTCTTTCTAACAGCCAGTAGGGGGCGACTCCTCTGGTTGCATAAATAAGTCTGATTGTACATAAGTCTATAAGAGAATGAGCCTACTTCTCACTTGATTTATTACCTCAGTAAACATTGTAAACATGAGTTTATGGTCTCAATCACTAGTTTCAAGTCTTCTTCAATACAGCATGATGTTCATTTAGTAAATTATGGTCCCATATAGAGTAAAATAGACCATAAAGCAGGGTATGCTTTAGGGCGTGGCTACCTTGTGATTGGCAGGTCGCTACCACGGCGTTGTCCGGTCTGGAAGTTGTCCGTGTTCTCGTCTCACAACTTTAACCCCGTCACAGCGTGTTTTCAATTAAGGAAAGTTAATTATAACTTTTTTGGTCGCCTAGAAATGTCTTATTCAGCATTAGGTTGTACTTAGCTCCGCCCTCTCGTGTCACTTCTGGTTAAAAAAACAAAAACAAGATGGCAACAGCCAAAGTTCCCAACTCGAGGCTTCAAAACGGTATTCCACAAACCAATGTGTGACTTTACGGTGACTACGTCCACTTCTTATATACAGTATGAAAATATCTCAACATCTACCACATGGATTTGCACAAAATCATTCTACAGACATTCGTGGTTCCCAGAGGATGAATGCTACTGACTTTGGTGATCCCCTGGCTTTTCCTCCAGTGCCACTATGGGGTTGGCATTTGTCGTTTTGACTGAAATGTCTAAATGATTAGATGATAACCATAAAATCTGGCACAGACATTCATAGCTACTCCCTCAGGATGAATTTGAATAAGTTGTGAACTCTTGACATTTTGTCTAGCGCCATCATCAGGTCGAAATTTCAATTATTTGGTGATGACACTTCCTTCACCCTCAGCTGTTGTTTGTATTTCTAATCTAAGATGTTAGCAATTCGCTCAAAGCGTAGGCACGTGCGGCCTCACAGAGCCTCTAGCATGGCTGTAGTCTCTAAAGTCTTGATACTGGATGTCTATTTAACTATTCAAATCAATTTCTCTTGCTTCATTGATTATGTTTACATCTGGTTTTGATCATTTGGAATATGACGTTTATTGGAAGATTGATTATTCAGCTCCCTGAATTCATGATGATAACAGCATCCAGGTTTCTGAGTGTGTGTGTTGCTGCAGGCGTGTCTTCGACTCTTTCACACCCAACAAATCTGTCATTTCTGAATCAACTGAGTCAAGAATAGAGTATGAAGTCACTTTAGTTTCTGGCTGCCTGGACTGAACTTACCATAGTGGTGGATTCATTTCTCCATCTGATCATTTAGTAATGGAAGAGATGAGAGCGACAAAAAAAAAAAATCCTTTTGCATTACCACTATCAGCATTTAGACCATCATTACATTGTTATCAGAAACCTGGATAAGCTATTTACAAGGCATAGTATCCCGGTTTCTATCGGAGTACTAGAAACTATGATGTGATGTTTACATGTGCAAACACAACACCAGTCCAGGATCTTTTTCTCCAGCCACATTTCCCCATTATTATTGTGGTTTTAAAATGAATGGGTAGGCTAGTCAAAGACCAGTCAAAACCAGTAATGGGAACCAGCAGCAAAAAGAGCTGCAGTTCTTCCAAATAACAACCAGTTTATGTGGACTGTAAATAGATTAAAAGAGGATTAGCGATGTGGTTTTCTTGCTGTTATTTATAGTAAAACTGTGTGTGTGCTTAAAAAAAACCATCTTTTCAGTTTTGTGTTTAGTAAAAGAAATGAAGCACAAGCCATTTTCAATTGTCCATAAAGTTTTAATGAAAAAAAAAACAGCAATGTACCCATTTAACAACAGAAGAAATTAAGAGAAATTGTAAGATTTTCGAGAGCCAAGCTCTTATGTACAGCATATTGCACTAGAAAAAGAACCAACATCCCCCGTCCTCCTCCTCCGTTCCCTCCATCGCTTCATTTCCTGCGCCGTTTGAAAACTGTGCAGTAGACACAGAGCAGTCCCAAAGATAACACAGCCAGTGCTTTAACAAAAACTGCTACATCTGGACTGGGTCTCGCTTCATTAGGACACGTGAATGTGAAATCCTTGAGACCACTCTGAACGTAAAGAAAGAAATGTGAAGACAATACAAACTCCCCGCGCGCGCAGCGCCAGGAGTCTGAAATAAGTTCCACTGTTCAGTTCATGTATTAAAAGAGATATCGTGGTTTTCACTCCATTAAATTACATTCAAACCCTTAAGATACAGATTTTTTCCAGGAATGTTGGACATGCATTTTTACTCCATTTACATATATTGAAAAAAGCCCTTGAACTGAGAGTGACACAGCAGACTTGGCAAATATCCAAAATTTAAAAAAAATGCCACAACATTGAAAAAAACGCAATCATAGAAAAGCAAAAAAAGTCGTGTTGTTGTAGATCTTTCTTCGTCTTATTACAAAAAGATGTGGAAAAATTTCTTGCTAAAAATGTTTTTATAAAGATAGCAACGATAGCTGTGTCAAATTCATGTCAAATGTATAAAAAAAACACCAAATCACAGCACTTGACAGTTAAGATGCACTCTTTCTTGGATATTCAAAAAAACTGATCGAAGAAATTTGATATTAAAGACACTGAAGGTTGAACGGATAACAAATGTTTCACTTGAGTTGCAACAGTGGTTGGTAACGACAGGCTCAGATCAACGCCGCGCCGACTGGCCGGCTGTTCAACCCGTTTCACGTACAAATAATACTGGGCACCATGGTGGCTCATTCCTCCGTCAAATGTAAACCCACAGCCCTACTAGATTGTAGATAATAAAGCACAAAAAAAACCCAGGCGAGCTGGGCCGATCCAGCATATTACAGATCTTAAAGAGTTTCTAGAAGGGGAAGTTCAGCACAGGAGTAGAAAGAGAGGCGCAAAATACAGTATACAGGTAAAAAAATGTTGTTTTTTTTACAGTGCACATTGATTGCAAACAGTCGTTTCTGATATTAAGAAGGTTCTGCGTGGTGAAACTCGCCGTTCGTGTTGAGAGATATCAAAGGTTGAGCCTGTGCCTCGTGAAACAGAATTTTTTTTTTTTTTGTATCAAGGCACAACGAACACGCCGTACTGTTTGTGCCAAACTCTATCGTATCAGAGCATGTTGTTCTCTCGCGGAGCCCGAGCGAAACGAGAGCAGTGACCAGTGACTTTTGGGTAATCATGCCAAATGTTGATGATGATGATGTGGCAGGTCTGTTACTCACAAGGCACATTTTGTACATTTGATTGTCTGTTGTTCACGTGATTTGTAAAAGACTCACATCAGTTTGTGTGAGGAACGCACACGAGGCACATGGCTTTAGTCCAACCTCCCCACACACAGGCATCAAACACACAACTGAATGCGCATCGGCAAACGAGAAGAAAAAAGGACTGTACACACTGAGATAGCATCTATACAGTAGCACTGAGCAAATATACACAAAATAAATTAGAATAAATTATCTGAAAGAAAGCAAAAAACAAAAATGAAACTTGTTCTCGATAAGGACAGGGAGTAGTTAAAGGTTTTCGGTGACGGAGGGCGAAGCTTTGGACTGGAGACCAGAGAGTGCGTCACGTCTATCTGAAATGGCTCAGCGTTCAGTGTTTGCAGGAAACAAACTTTTGGTTCAGCGTTTGTCGTTACAGAAAAAAACTATCTGTAACTCACTTGTTGATGTTGAGTTTGAAAAACATAAAATAAAACGTCTTTGCTTGTGCAGCGTCGTCTACGCTGCAAAGGCAAATTCATTTTCAAATATAATAAGCGTCAGGTAATTAACATGGCTCTTAACTACTCCCTGAAGAAAACATAAAGTAGGAAAAAAAATAACCCATCAGTGTCTTCAAAAGTTCATATCATGAATCTACAACAGACTGAAATAATACATCAAATGAGGAATTTTTAACATCTTATTTAAAGTCTTTAAAGACTTCTTCCTTGATAAACCTTACGTTGAGAAACAGTGGCTGTGTCGTTGCAAAATGCTAACGTAGCAGGTGTCACGTAAAGGGTGTATAAAACTTCTCCTGTACCCAAATGTGTCCGTGTGTCAGTAAAAATGTGTTTTTTTGAACTGTACAGAAGCTGAATATACCACTGGCAGTTTGGTGAAAAAAGCACTTGAATGAATAGGTTGATACGTACACGTATCAGCACGTCGGGATTGAATCAGTGCTCGAGACATTTACACCTGGAGTGAAATAAAATAAAAATGCATCTCTGTAACTTTAACCTAAAAATGTTTCTGTAACAAAGAGGTGTATATCATTGAGGACATATTTTTGGGAAACGTCCTTCTATGGATGATTGCAAATGCAACAGATCCCTAAGATTTTACTTCCTTCCACTGGCTCGAATATTGCTCGCCCATCAAAAACGCTGATAAATGTCATCTCTCCCACACGATGCAGCACAGGGCAAAATTGCGATTGTCAATCCAGCCAGTGAAAGCAAACAGTGAAAAGCTTTAGAACATGATGAAATTGATCCAAAGACTTTCAGCTGTGTGATTGTTTTTCCAGTTCCCTGATCGTGATCCCACAAAGGAGATTTTGTTTGTGCTTATTTGGTTTCAAAATGACTGCAGATTTTGGAAACAGTAAGCACACACTCCTACATACGCATGATCACAAATTCAAAGAGTAATTATGTCAGGTATTGAAGTCAAATATCTTCAGTACACCTACATTCAAGTATTTCTCCTTTTAAATCAACAGGATCTGAATCTACAGTGGGTCTTAAACATGAGTGGTACTGGAGATGGAGAGGCTGATGGATGAGACAGGCTGATATAACGTCCCTACGTCTACAGTGGAAGCTGGTAAAACGTCACGAAACGTCGTAAAACGACGTCACGGACAACCATTTTTCAAATTAGCCAGTGTGGAACAGTAAAGGATAAGTACAGGGCTTATTGTTTGTGTGAGAATAAATTAGAAATGTGCCTCGAGTCCTCAAGGTTTTTCAGTAACTTCAGCACAGAAATGTCCACGTCCACAGTTTGTCGCCAAAAAAAAGCGGCCTAATCGTAAAAATTAATCTCTTTTTTTTATGATTTCCTTGATGCAAAAGTACTGTGGCAGGAGAGAATAAGGCATTCCCTGGACTGATGGAGGTCCTTCAAGACTTGAAATACCAAATAAAAAGAGTACTGTACAAAATAGGTAATCTTACAAATATTTCGAAAATATCTCTTCAAACGCAATGGCTTCTTCTCGGAGAGGCGAAAAAAACAACCAAAAAAATTAAGAAAAAATTGTAATCGAGTCTCCGTCCAGCGGTGACCAGTGTTTTCTTCATCTCATCTTCAACTATAAAACAAAAAATTCCAAACCCGTGTTCCATCTTACAGTGCCATCTCTTAAAAAGTCTGGTCCCTTGACCCTGTCGGGGCGGGGGAACAAGGGGCTGAGGGGAAAGGCGAGCAGGAAGCCCTCTTCATCTCTGCTCTGCTCCTCTCAGGCGGGGGAACAGAGCCTCTCTGGGAAACAGAAAGCCAAACAGGGCCATCGTAAGGCGCATCCAGGCAGGCAGGTTTTGTCTCTGATGCCTCTGGAACTGCGAGGAGACAGAAAGATAAAACACAAATTAGATTATTCACATCGGGGAGGGCGTGTTAAATCACTATCAGACTTTCATCATTTCAGTAACCGCCGCAGATTTCATCAGGCTTTTGAGGTGAAGCCTCGTGAACTGTGGTAAACCCTGTGAGCTCAAGACCATGTGACCGAGTAGACTGGATGTTTCCACAACATTAGCTTGTGTGTCTAGCAAACATGTCTGTCACACGCACATCCTGCAGAACATACAGTATCAGGTGCTCTTAGGGACTCTCGTTCCCAGACTTAATTTGTTTGATGATAGGATGAAAATGACCGGACTAACAACTTGTAAAACGACCCCCGGGAGCTGCCACTCGTCGTCGGAACATCACTCCTCCCTCGAGTTATATTAAATGTGTTGACTTCTAAACAAGAACCTCAAAAAGTGAAATGCTTTCAGAGAACGCGCCGTCTATTTCATCACAGCTCTCTTGTTATATGAATAATTATCAAAACAAAAGCCGACGGAAAATGAATCTGCTCCCTCCTATGGAGCTGCCTTCTCCCCAGCTCTGTCATTTTCTATCGGGGGGCTGTGGACTACAGACAGATGAAGGGGTTCCTGCTGCAGCCTGCGATCTCCTCTCTCCCCCCATCCTCCTCGTCTCTGATCCTGCACAGCCCCCACCGGCTTTCTCAACAGCCGGGCTCAGATATTGCAGCCTGTTGCATAAGCATTCTTGTTACGATCTCTCTCTCTCTCTCTCTCTCCATCAAGGTCCCTACCAGCCTAGCAATCAGAGTCCGCCACAGGCTATTTGATGCAAAACTGGCAGACTGAACTGAATTGAACCAGCACCGCTAAATGCAACCCTAATTGTCCTTAATTGCCTTAATTCTACACTGCTGAGCTTATTTAAACAGTACCCTGGTTTATTCCACGTGAGGCTCCTCTTTCTGCTGTCATTTCACATGAGTAGTAGAGAATGACGTGTATTTTCTTTGCTCGTTTTTAGGTTAATGCGCCCCTTAAGAAAACTGACACAACATGCATGTTTTTGCACTCAATGTTGAACTTTTTTCCCCTGAAATTTCCCTGACAGTATTAGCATTTTATTGTCCAAAAAACTCAACGTTTAAGTAACTCAAACCACAAATACAATCTGCTTCACATCAACAACAAAAAAAACCACACATTAGCACACACCGGCAACTTCTGCTCGGATAGGCGAGTGAAAAAAAAAGTCTAACAATAGCAGCAGACACAATGCAGAAGGAGTGATATCAAAAAGGATCATTTGTGATTATTCTCCCTTTGGAATATTCCTACAGTATCAGATCCTGCAGGATAAAATAAAAAAACTCGAGTGCAGACAGCAGACAAAAAAGATAATTTTCTCTCTTATCTCTCTGTCACAGAGTTACAAACCAAAACACACACAAAGACACACACACTGAGGCAGTCAGCGGGACAACTGAGGTATTGTGGGTAGCCGTGAGTCAGACTCTATTTTTAGACGGCGTATAAACAGCCGGCCAAGTCTACCCAGACACAGACGTGCTGCTCACTCCTGTTCGTGACAGTCACGTCGATCTCACCTGCTCTTTGTCAATCTTAAGTCAAAATTTCTCACGCCATATATCACTTTCTTTCCGTTCTTTCTCTCGCTCTCTATTTCTGTCTTTCTCTACTCTCTCCTTCTCGGTTAACCACACAGTTAAGTACTTTATGAAACTTATCAACCACACCTTGTTGTCCCACAGACCCCATGGCTAAACGGTCACAACCGCAGATAAGAAACACAATGCCACTCCCAGTAAATTTGTACTTATTAACTAAGTTCAGAGTCATGTGACTCGTGTGGACTCTCAGTCAGACCAGTGGTTGCTTTACAAACACTGATAAAAAACAAGTAACCCCCTGGACCTGTTATCAAACACACTGTGACCTCGCCAAAGGAGACAACAGAAACATGCGAGAGCAGATTGGGGGTGTTGTCATCTGTAAGATTGTGACACAATGCCTGCCATGTTCCCGTGTGGATTTTATTTCTTGATATGCACGCAATTAATTACATATCACGAGCTACACAAGGTGCGTGTGCTGAGCTATTCCCACGGGAGCTTTGCAAACAGTGAGCCTTTACACGCTCAATTACCTTCATCATCAAGTCCCAAATTGTTTCATGCTTCGTGAGGTATGTTCAGCATAAAGAAGTCTACTCAAGACGCATGTACCGATCTGATGGTTGACGTTATCTTTTAAACTATAGAGCGCTGGCAAAGGGATAAAGGGTCAGAAGTGGATGTCATTTAATCTGCTCTTTTTAAAACAGATGACGGAATGGATTTCACTCGTTTGTTTTATTTCCTTCTGTCTTTGTAGACCAAGAAACATATTTCTAATAATCCCATTGACTTCAATGCCATTAGAGATTTTCCGATACCATTTTTTCCTTCCTGATACCGATTCCGATACCTAAACTTGTGGTATCGGCTGATACTGAGTACCGATCTGATACCAGCGTGAGGAAAAAAACATGTAGTTATAATTATAATTATTATTATTATTTAACAGCTGTTTACTACTGACCAGCTATGGATGTGATTTCTATCTTTGTTTTATGGCCTGGCTCAGGTTAAGCCCTGTGTAAAACATAAACAAATAGATACAGTGAATGAATGCTATAGAACTTTCTTTTATTATTCAGTTTTACTTGTGAAATATTGCCAAATGTCTGACATTTTCCTTGCTCCGACTACCGTTACACTCTCCACTAGCACCGCACTGTTGTTGTTCTATCGTCACGTGACAAACTACATGCAATCAGTTCTTCTTCGCTGCTCTAAAACAGTAGTTGCCAGTGGCAGCCATCAGGGCAACAGCACAGTGAAGGCTACTGTTTTGGAGCGTCGAAGTAAAATTGATTTTTTTCTGGGTTAATAAATAATGGTATCAGATCGGTGTATAGACTGGCGTACTCGCCGATACCCGATGCCGAATTTTGGGCAGTATTGGACGCATTTCCGATACTGGTATCGGTATCGGAAAAACTCTAAATGACATGGTATCAGTGTAGTCTATAACCCTCTGCTCAGGCTGAGGTACTGTTTTAGTAGTTTAAAAGACAAACATGACCTTGACCAAAGGGCCAAACTAAAAGTCAATATTTAGATATTGACCGGGACAAAGTGTGTTTGTATGTCCGTTTCATGTCACACCAACTGTGACACTGGCTGAATACATATTAGTTTTGTAGTTTTCATATCCTGTATGAAGTCACAATATCGTGCTGTATTAGTGATTTAGGATTTTTTCCTTCAGTGTGGCCAAGAAAGTGGTTGAATCACTGCACAGTCTATTTTTATCCAGTGTGGGTTGTGGCCAATCCAGCTGGCAAAATGTTCTGCCCCCTTTCTTCCCGAGAGTGAGCCACAAATTGGCACAAGGTAGCCTTGACTTGTGTCTCTAATCAAGTAAAAGCTGACACGCATGAATAGTTCACATGTGACATGCAAAACTTTTTGTCTCCGTCCCATGCTGCTGACACAGGCATACTGTATGTTTAACAGGCTAATAGAGCATTTACAGTACTTAAGTAATATCCATTTCTTCTTTGAGGCAATGTTAGTCCACTTGTGTTCATATTGTTTACACTTTGACACGTGCTTAGAAGTGCATACAGACTCAGCGGCTGCTCGTTTGAAGTGTGTGGGGGGGGGGCACTTAAGGATCCACTTTGCTGCTTGGGAGTGAGGCTTACCAGTTCAACGTGATCCTGATGGAACTTGTCTCCGATCTCCCGAAGTTTCCGACCGATTTGCGCCTCGACGCTCACCCCTGCCTGCTCCTCAGGCCTCTCTGCCATCCTGTCATCTTCCTCCCCTCTGCCCTCTTCCTCCTCCTCCTCTTCAATCTGCCTCTCTCCCCGGTCCTCCATGGGCTCAAACTGAGCGGGAAAATGTGAGCGTAATCCAGCGTTGCCTAAAAGGGAAACATCAAGCTTCTTAAAAACTTGTGTTGTTGTTGGATCTCTACAACACCAGAGAGGCCGTTGTCAGTGTCTGTGCCAAGATGAATATAAAAAGGCTGAGAGACATTACTGATATCAGTTCAGTGAAACCACTTATGTTTTCCTTTTTGACTTAAAACTAGACAGTGAAAAACCTCAGAAAACACTCTAAAGATCTCTAGACAGTCTAAAGATACGCCCTAGTATCTTGATTACTATTAATGGCCTCAAACACAGCTGTGTCTGACCAGCTAAGTCAAATAAACAGTAGCTACTTTACATTATATTGCTTTCTGAAACACAAACAGGTTTTATCAGATCGTGTCAGATGAGCAAATTACAAGGTAGGCACTCAAAGTACAACTGAAGAATCCACAAACAACAAAGAGGGAGAGTGTTGGTAGATGGAAAACTCCTTATTAAATCAACAACAGCCTCGGTGAACTGCTACCTTTCTGTCGTGTCACCGAGTTCACTCATCGCCTCTAGCATGCGCTTCTGCAGTCATGCCACTTGGAAAAACATATTTTTTTTATGTCATCATGTGTGCAGAATAGCCTGCTATTCTGCCTCACAGAGGACCATAATACCTCTAAAGAAACTGAGCGTCCTGGACTTTGTTTGGGAGAAGACATGGCAGCGAGCCGAGTGCATGACACCCATTAGTGGGTAGATTACAATGAATGACAAGGTAATAACAGTCAGTGGTTTTTTATGTATTGGTGACTTTAAACCCGGAACAATGCGCACCTCTCACACACTGACACCGAGTCAACAAACAAAACAACATTCTATGTCAACGTTCGTTCAATTCAATTAGGGTGATGTCACACTGATTTGATTAGAGATGGGAATGCAATATTGGATTAAAAGTGAGGGACCCATTAGTGTAGGTATGTGCCTTTATGTATGTATGAAATAAGTGTTGTCTGTTTTCATGACATGTTCATTTAAAATCCAAAAAAAGAAACGGGCTGGAATGTCTTAATTTATCAGATTTAGGTTATATAAGTATTCGTAAAGATAATTAAAAATCGACACAGTAAACAAGCTGTTTCTTAGAATGTTTCTCAAGTTCTTAGCAAGCGTATAATAAGACATGGGGTTCTCCCAGCTACAAGGAAAATTGATATCTAAGCGTGTCTGTTTTGCAGTAGTAATTCAAAATTTAATTCAGTTTGTCTGATAGTCCAAGAACAAAGAAAGCAGCCGCCTCCCGTTCTCATCCTATCTGACACTCCTCAAATCAGATTGACAGTTTTAATCACTCAGGTCTATTAGGACAGGATGAAAGGATAAAAGGAATGACTAATAATGTAAGGTTGCACTAGAACATTCGATGCATCATCCCACATCACTTTCAGCCGGCTCACATGATCTCGCCTCCTCCTTACCGTGAAAGGGTATGCGAGGCTGCCAGTGCAAACTGCAGGGCAGCGTGTTGACGCAGATGCTGTTGTTGTTGTGGCTGTTGTGCGACGTGGGCACTGCGGCGGTGACGGCAGCGAGGGCCTGTCCGGCCACGATCTGTGTGGCGCGGTCTTCGTATTTGACGTCCCTAAAAGGCGTTCCCCAGACGTGCGAGATGGGCCGTGACATGTCCTCCTCCTCATCGTCCATCCGACGCCTCAGCGGTAAACTCCCTGGAGAGAGGAAAGGGGGACACGAGACGGAAAACTTTAGAATGACACGACAAGTATGTGTGTTAAACCATATTTGTGGGACTTGTGTTTATGATCTTTAGCTGGCAGGTAATTTGGGTGTGATTTGTTTAAAAAAACGTGCCAAATATCATCCTGTTATCAGTGGAAACTTTGCCCTCTGACAGATAGAAAATCATCTCACCCTGTCTGCATTAAATGAAAATAAATCATTAGTCATTAATGCCCAGTAAGAGGCTAATGTGTGAGGTAATACTGAAAACAAACAAGCACGGATGGATAGACTCGAAGGCACAGATGGACCTGCCAATGTAAACATACAAGATGTAGCTACGGCGATCATCTCTTATGATAAAGTGACGAGTAGCAACAGGAGCCAAACGTATGGAAACACCCTATGTAGGGGGTAAACAGTGAGCAGCTAGAAATGCTACGCCAAATCTGCCACCCTCCCACAACAGAAGTGTTCCTGCCAAATTGTAATTGAGTGCCAAAAGATCCAACGAAGAGGCTATTTTCCACCTTAATCTGGAACAGTGTTGCCACAGAGCAGAGTCGGGAGATTAGCTTCCTCCTGCACTATTCTACAGCCCAACATTAACACCTATGCTCGTTGTTCCCTCTCTATCTCTCAACCACACAATCACTGGATAGCTGCCTGTCTATAAACACCAACACACACATGCAGCAGCGGGTGGTGTGTGAGTGAAACCTCAGTGAAACCAAAGTCCTGGCTAGACTGTCATGTGCTGCATGCAGCAGCCGTTTCATGAGGGAGATAACGAGTTTCACTCCATTCTGCCTGCCGAACGCAAACACTCTTCTTCCTCCTTGGCCACATGCCACAATCTGAACTAGTGTTTCATCTTTTTTGTCAAGGGTGAGTGTATTTTTCCTTTTGTTGTGTGAGTGGGAGACAAATGGGTTGGGTTTGACTGGCAAATGCAAAAGTCGAAACTGGAAACTGGAAACTGGATTTGTGTTTACTGAGCGACACTTTGTGAAAGTGTCCATGTGCATGATGTCATATCATAGGGAGCCAAATGAGGAAACTACATTATAAACAACCTTGGAAAAACACTGTCTAACTATCCAGGCCTCATTATTATAACGCAAGTCTCTGAATATGGAGCTTTTTGGTAAACAAAAAAAATAATTGACCCACACATCCTCTGGCCTCCATTATTCCCAGGGCATTAAATAGTGAAACTGCACACTAATTAGTTTTGCATTACAGAAACTCAAAACAACCCTCATCTGCATTAACTTCTCCTCCAGGCCAGTTAAGTAGTACATTAATTAATGCTATGCAAGCAGTAGCCTAAGACCCTCTCTCTGCAGCTGTACCACAAGTTTCACTTAGATCAACCGTGCACTTGTGTGTCATTGGCAAGACGAGCCCTGTCTTGAATTTCCACTGGCAGTCAACAGAGGACTGGCAAGATTACTATAGTGTCAGACACATAAAAAAAACAAACATAGACAGGGAGACACACAGAAAGACATCACACACACACATACACACTGATATACACACACAGTGCCCGGGGGCAGCAGGGAGGCCTGGCAGCCACCACAGTGCTGGTCAGAGGCTCAAAGCTGCAGCAGAAAGTGGCTCCCTCTGCTGCACCATCTGTGCACCGGGCTCTCCTCCATGCACAACCATGGATGGGTGGGGGTGCACTCAAGGTGAGCTCTGCTGCTATTTATCCTACTGTATACTGATCATTATCAGTGTGCTAGTGACAAGGTGCCGATAAAGTCATTAACTTTCCTTATAACTGGAAAGAGCCAGTTAAAGTGCTCATGTCATCAACTTTAGCCGTTTACAGCGATTAAAAAGTTGCACCTAATAGATTCTGTGCTGCAGAGGAATGGTAATCAAGCAGTGTCCCTAAACTGCTACTGCTCTTTAAAGGAACAGTGTGTAACATTTAAGGGCAGGGGTCAGCAACCTTTACTATCAAAAGAGCCATTTTAGGCAAATAAAATAAAAAAAAATATGTCTGGAGCCGCAAAACATTTGATCATTGTGATGAAGGTAACACAGTTTATAGTCTAAGTATATAGTATCTAAGTCTAATGCAGTGTTGTATTTGTATGATGGATGTTTTTTGTTGTTGTTGTTGATGTAAGTTACCACTGAGATGCAAAAGTATTCTCTACACAGTTGTTAAAAAAAAAAAAAAAAAAGTTAAGATTTTCATCCTTTAAAATCTTGAGGCTCCGGAGGACCACCGGGGAATGTGCTGCATCTTTATCCGCGTTAGGAGCACAATTCCCGGGGAGAGCTCACCGCGGAAACACGCGGAGGAGCCTGAACAGTTCATTACTTAGAGACATAACATTCCACATAACTGGCAACCACTACTGTATATCTAGTGAAGAAACAGTATGCTGCTAACACGTGGTGCAAAAACACAAATTGTGGATTAAAACTTATTTAATCATCTTTTTTAAAGAAGATAAAAGTTTAGCTATAACTATTTAAACAAACTAGCTACGGTAAAATTTAAAAAAACGTGTTATAACAGTGTTACTCGCATTATCCCACTTTGACACTTTCTCCTCCACTTCAACTCTTCACCAAAACAAACAAGATAACGGAGCAGATATGTTAAAGAGCCGATTGGTGAAATATAAAAAGAGGACAAGTTATTTTTACTGTACTATTTTACTTAAACAACGCCTATTGGCTGTAATATTGTTAATTAATGACAAAAAAACTACATCCCAACGGTTAATGTTTCCCACAGACCTGGCAACATCAGCCGGGACGATGAGAATTCCACGCGCGAGAGAGCGGTTGATGGATAGAACGCTTCGTCAGTTACTCACTTCGTCCGTTAAAGGTTCAAACAAGAGAAGAATAAGCCTCGCTGGTGTGAAGAACGGGGGCAGAAATACACCTATAACGCTAAATTCTCCCTGCCAGCGCTCCGGTAAGTCTCTGCCCGTCTCTACCCGTCTCTGCCCGGGCATGCCCGCACATTTGTTGACAAACTCCCACCAACAGGCGAAGCGCGCGACGGTACGGTTGTAGTAGAACGTTCTCTCGCTTTTAAATGTTTGAATAAACAGACGTTACACTCACCGCCAGCAAACGTTCTATCCGTTGTGATCGGCGGTATCTTGACAACTCTCCGTTAACCTCGTGTTGCTACAGGACGGACTGTGTGTTGATGATGGCTTGTATGTATCCCCTCTTCTTTGCATTACACTCACTCACTCAGACATGATTGCTGACTAGAGAGAGAGGGGTTGTTTTTTTTCTCCCTGTGTAAAAAAGAGGTCCGCCCCAGATGACAGAAGGGAACCGCCCCTTCTTCTTATAATAATAATGTGAAAGGAACAGAGTCAGCTACACTCAGTGTTATGCAAATACTACACACTGAAAGGATATTAAATGCAGTTATTGCTTTAAAAATAGTATTTTTAAAGCAAATGGTCAGTGGTGAAGGAAGTATTCAGTTCATTTGCTTGAGTACAAGTAGAATACCAGACTGTAAAAATACTCATTGCACTGAAAATCAGTCAATGATGCACTTATTGACTGTTTTATGGTGTTTTTGTAAATCCCTTTTTAAGGCAAGATTATAGTATATATATACTTGTATATATATACTATATACTGCCCATTAAAATGTCAAATAATTAATTACATTGTAATTTAGTCAATTTATTCATAGATTAATACAAACAAATGTATTAATGTTTTTTTTGTATAATTACTTATTAATCACTATTTACGTGACTCATGTAGTCCTCCATATATGTTAGGCTACTCAATCCAGAAATATGACCCTTGTGAGACTCATACTATTATTTGTTTTACTTATAATGTGTAAGTAGCATTTCACTTTTATAGTTGATCAAGGTGGCACTATATTGTTATATTATTATATAGTATTTTATATAGGGGTATTTTAATCTATATATCTCATATAAGCACATCTTGTGTTTTATATGCAAAATTGTAATGTGTAGTAGCCTAACTATAGCTGTCAAATAAATAAGTATCAAATGGAAGTACACAAGTACCTCAATTTTGTACTTACTAAGCTATACGACCCCACCACTGCAAATGCGTTGATGCCATCTTTTGCCAAATTAATCCACTATTCTCCATTTGGGTGCCTGAATAATATTTAAAATAAAAATATTAAAAGCTGCTGCATACATTATTTGGTCCCTGCATAACATGTTGAGCTCATGCTGTATTGTTGTTGAGAGGTGGAAAAAAAAAAAATATTGTGTCTGGCCCTTTAAGAGAACAGTCCTCCTCGCCACCATAAGCTGGTGACAAGCAGTAGTCCAATCAGATGGTTTGTTTTGGTCCCGCCTTCTGCTCCGTGTATCTTGACACGTGGAGGGGGAAAAACACAAACCCAGATAAGACATGTGACTGCTCTCAGCGCTCTGCTCAGCTGATTGGGAGCTGCTGCTAGATAGAGTGATTGTACCCACCCAATTACTGATGGTTGTCGGTGTGATGATGATGATGTGTACTGTCAAGGCAACAAATAGATTCATAAATTTCATTGTCACACATTGCATGTCAGTGTCCCATTTATATAGCATGATATTTTGTTATGTTTAAACATGTGTCATGCAAACATAAAGTGACATAACACAACATAACCTATAATTAAATACAACTAAGTATAATCATTTAAGGTAGTCCAATTCAAAAACGTACTTTACTTGACTGTTACCATGTTATGCAACTTTATACTTACACCTCATTTCAGAGACTAATATTGTATCTTTTACTCCACTATATTTATGGTACAGCTATAGTTTCTAGTACCTTTGCAGAATATGATTTTACATACAAAACCTATGATTAGCTTATGAAAAGTGAAATGAAATTGCTGTATCACTATTGTATCACTATGACATAACACTGGACAGGGGCTTCTGCATAATGAGTGCTTTTACTTTTAATAGGCTACTTTAAATACATTTTGCAGATAGTACGGCTCTACTTATATTTATGCCAAATTTAAATACAGGGATTTTACTAGTAAAGTATTTTTTACATTGTGGTATTTCTATTTTTACTGAATACGATCTGAATACTTCTTCCACTATTGAACATAACATAGCACATAGCATAGCATAGCATAGCATAGCATAGCATAATATAACATAGCATAACATAATATAGCATAGCATAGCATAGCATAGCATAGCATAGCATAATATAACATAGCATAACATAATATAGCATAGCATAGCATAGCATAGCATAATATAACATAGCATAACATAACATAACATAACATAACATAAAATAACACAACCTAGCATAATATAGCATAGCTTAGCATAACAGAACAGTACAGAACCTAGCATGATATGGCATAGCAAAACATAACATGGATAGCATATCATAACATAGCATAACATAACATAGCATAGCATAGCATAGCATAGCATAACATAGCCTAACCTAGCATAACATAACATAACATAACATAACAAAACATAACATATCATAGCATAGCATAGCATAGCATAGCATAACACAACAGAACAGAACAGAACCTAGCGTAATATAGGATAGCATAGCATAACATAGCATAGCATAGCATAGCAAACCATACCATAACATAACATAACATAACATAACAAAACAAAACAAAACAAAACATAGCATATCATATCATAGCATAGCATAGCATAGCATAGCATAGCACAGCATAGCATAGCCTAACCTAGCATACCATAACATAACATAACATAATAAAACATAACAAAACTAGCACAGCACAGCACAGCACAACACAACACAACACAACACATCACAGCACAGCAGAGCAGAGCAGAGCATAGCATAGCATAACATAACATAACATAACATAACATAGTAGGATTCAAATGTCATTAAATGCATCGTGGCTTCATAATGGCTTGACAACCATGTATTGATATAAGCATATAGAGCCATTTTCAGCTCAGCCCCTGAGGGCATCCATTGTTGAACATGGTGTCTGATGGATGCACTGTGACAGTGGAATAAACAGCAGCCATGACTGGTGACCCTCATTGCAGGGTGCGGGCACGCCTACCCATGGCATCACTCGAAAGAGGAAGGAAAAAAAGTACAGTGAAATCAAGCCTTATCTGCAAAAAGGGGTTACTGAGTGCAAAACAGGCAGGCAAGTAGAGTGAGACTATTTGATCCACCGTGTGAGTCAGATTTTTCCCAGGAGACAATTTCTGGATGAAAGCAGATGCTGTAGCGTTTGTGTGGCGCGTTGGTCAGCCCGTGCAGGATGTTATGTTTTCACACTGTCCTTTATTGTACAGCTGGTAACGTGTGAAGTGTGATTTTCACAACTTTTGACAACATTCCCATGCACAGTTTGCTGGCAGACCAGCAAACAACCCCTGCTCAGCCTTGTTTAAGCTGCCGCTTAACAGCTCCCAACCCCCCATACACACCAACCCCCCTCCAACTCCAATCCTGCAGCGCGAGAGAGGGACCCCACCCAAAATTTGGAAGAGGAGATCAGATGGTGGTTGTTTTTGCTGAACATTCAAGCTTTGCATGCATAGGAATGAACAAAAATAACACAATGTTTCAGCTATTTAGCTAAATCTGCACACTCCTAACAAGTGTTAAATCCTATTTGCACGCATGCTGCATTAAAAATATAGAGTAAAAATAGAAAAGAAGACCAACTGACTCGTTGCGTCTATGAATATTGCTGCTTCTTTGACTGTATTTTGGACGTAATTGCACTCAAACTGAGATCATATTTGTATTTCATAGCGACAACATGGAGGTGTCAAAAGGAAATGTACTAAGTAATTTAAATGAACCCAGTTTTATGTTATTAATATTTTATCTGCTCAGATATTTATGATTTGAAGGACACAGCTGTGTTATGTGAATAACTACTAATAAATACCTCGTCATTAAAGCACCTTTTGAGGAATACAAATTGGAATTGGAATGGAAAATTAAAAAGTTTAAAATATCAGTTTTGCAACAGTTTGATGTGGTATTCAGGCATTTTAAAAACTACCTTTCAAAGGCAGAACATTTCAAAAATTAATTAGTCCTCTGTGTGCTGCATTTGAAAAACAAAGAAACAAAAAAAAAAATCAAATTGCCCATAAGCATTTCATCGCTTTTTCTTCTCCCCCGAGTTCCCTTTATCAATAACTAATTAATGTTCCAAAACAATAGCTCCGAGAATAGTGCGTTTCAATCATAGTCAGTTGTCCCATTGTCAGTGGACCCTGGGGTATAGAGTAGTTTTTCATCAGTTAAACTGCAGTTTGGTGAAGTCTTGTTGTCTCTTTGAACACAGAGCTGTTAACCACATTTGTGTTGCAAATCAGATTTTTTTTCCCTCCGTTTTGGCAGAGAACATAACATGATGCGCTGTCAATGCAAGAGATTCAGAAACACAAACGTCATGCATTGTGCAATCTCATCCACTGTTTTAAAGTCATTTGCATTCTTTTACTTTCAAGCGCTGCCGCTCCAACCCCTTTGAAGAGGGAAAACAGCCTTTGTGTTGGCGCTGAACTCAGAACTTGTCATCTAAACTGAAACTTCCAGTACCTCTAATGTGTCAGGTGCGGTGGCAGACAATGTGTCCCAGCCCATTTTTATTCCAGCAATTTTCCCCAGCGAGACAGTCAAAATTTATCCTCAGTGAGTTATTTCTGACTACGTGCTGCCAGCCGAGGTGATAAGGCTCTGGATGTTGAAATATTTCAAAGTTCACTGCATAATGATACAATTTGCTTTGTGGCTTTTTCCCTAATGGTGCCTGACGTCCAGACGCTTTGTCTTCAATCTTCAATCCGTTCCACACCCAAACAACTCCGTCAGTGTTTGTGCTTGTACTCGATGCACTTCCTCGTCACAATTTCATGCTTTCGACACCCTTGCCATTTAATTATCTACCTACATCCTTGTTTTAGGCGGCTGTTTTTCACATAAATTGATTGTGAAATTACGTGACAGAGATGCCAAGTTTTCACAGGTTATTGGAAACCTCTGTCCGCCTCCACCCCCTCCTCCTCCTCCTGTCTATTCTGTCAACACCTCTTGATTTTAACCACAGGTACAGCAGGGGCTCAGCCAATCATCATGGCTCCCCCAGAGTTCATCCAAAGGTAACACATTTGAAGCCCAGAACCACCCGAGGGAAATCCGTCCTTACCATTATGTGTATTCTGACACCACTTTAATGCCAGGAACATCAGTAATGCTGGGCATGTTTCAGATGAAGTGTTATATGGAAATACATTCATTGTGTCTTTCAGTTTGTCTTCACGTGTTTCCAGCTGCGATGCCAAGTCGAAGTAAATGAACGCTTAATGATTACTGAACAGCAGCAGCCTCAGCTCAGGTGGTAAACAAACCATTTGTCAGGCAGACTGGCAGCCTGATGACACCTGTGCAACATCCAAAACAGTCCCTAGATCCAATTTGCAGGTGTCCTTGCACTGGTGTTGTCGTTGCATTGTTACAGTTTGACATCCCTGTACTAAACCTGTTATTACTTGAAATCCTATGTTATTTTACTCATCTTTTAATAGATAGATTGTGCCATGAAACAACACACACATAACACACTTTGTCCAAATCATTTATCTGGGAGCTGTGAGTCAAAGGCAACCACACTTGTTTGGTGTTAGAGACAATTCAACACTCATCCAACAGGCTGCAACACTTAATCAGTCGGAACTGATTGACTCACTACTAGAAATCTTATGAATTAGATGACTAAGATTATTTAGGTTGGCCTTGCAGTTAAAAAAAAGAGCACCAGAACAGACAACTTTATGAATTACCAGTGACAAAGTGCTCTTGAACTACCACCAGACTCTATAGAGGCGCATCTGTGCAATGACCTCTGCAGAACCATTAACCTGACCCGCCAGATGGTTTGCTACACAGAACCATCTGAGAAGCTGTCATTGGAAACCATTTGTAAAAGGGCAGGCACTTTCAAAAAAATACTTGGAAGGTGATTGGATGAACGATCTGTCAATCAAACTCTTGCAGAAGCCAGTCGGGAGAAGAGTGAAAACATCTTTTCCATCAAGAAAATCCTTCAGCACCATTCTTTGCTCTTCTTTCAATGAATCTAGTCCTGATATAACTGATGCTATTGTAGCATCTACACTAACCTCTTCAGGAGCTGCTGTTGTTGTTTAGCACAAACAGTCGCCTCTCTGTGTCATCACACACTCCTAAGCCAAGCCCGTAGCTGCCAGTAGCTCCTCACAGGACGCTGATCGGTCCGTGCACTGGCTTGCTGTACACATTACTTGAATCCTGACAAGATGGATTTTCGTGATATGTGATCCAGCGATTTTCGCGCGAACTTGTGACATTGTGGGAATCTAGCTGCCGTCCAAGGTAACTTTTATCCAGCCCTACATTTTTAGGTTAGTATTACTAGCCGTGTACTGCCGACAACATAAAAGCTGCATTCATTAATTTTTTCTTTTCTTATGGCCACTTGGGCAGAACAAGCTGATAACACAACATCTAACTTATCGTCACCTTATGAAGTTTAAATGGAGACACGGAGCAACATCAGGTGTTTCTGTCCACCTAATGAATAAAAGTTTATTAATTTGCTCTCCTTAAAGCTCTGTTTTGTTCTCCACCGCCACGCCCAAAGCTGCCAGTAGCTCCTCCAAGGGTGCTGATTGGTCCGTGGTCTTGCTTGCCGGACGCAAACGCATTACTTGAGGTCTGACAAGATGGATTTTCGTGTGATAAGTGATCCAACGATTCTCGTGTGATCTTATGACATCGCGAGAATCCAGTTGCCATGCAAGCTAATGCAACTATGTGAATTTAAAGGATAATTTATGAAAACTTAAGATCTTTTTTTTAGAATTTTAGGCTAATGGTTACCTTGTAATCTTATGGAATCACTTTACTCACCAGTGTAAATGCTGAAATGAGGAACCCGGAAACCAGACAGGTTGTAAACAAACCAACAGATTATCTAAACCACTTTTGGAGAAGTTAGAAAACTTGAAATGTCGGTCATGATTTGATCAGGAAAATGGTGTGTGTAAAGTTGAACCAGGAAGTTGTTTTTTGTGAACTATGATGGATGTTTATAATTTAATTTGGGGTTTTCTTTCCTGTCTTTAAAAACCCATCGTTGTATCTTAGGAATTACGTCCATATTGGATGATTCCACACCCAAACGATTTATGTCCAATGTGTTTACGTTCAGTGCTAATGCAGGAAGTAGCGTGCTCTTTATGTAGCAAGGTTGAAAGTGAGGTCATGGAGGTCACGGTGGTGGATAGGTGTGTATGAATTTGACTTTTAATGCAAAGTTGCCATCTTTCCAGATCTCAACAATTAATTTGGTGAGTGCAGTATTATTCATACCAATAAGAATGACGGCCAAAGCTATGAAAATAAGAACCAAGTTGCAATAAACCAGAATTATCCTGTAACATGAAGATATAGAAACACATCTTTTTTGAATAGAAGAATTAGCTCTCAAATTTAGTGCTGGAGGTTTTTTTTGTGACTTTGAGATATAAGAGACTATGTCATTTTGAGGTCGCTCAACCCTTCCTTGTTGTGCTTTTTAAGGGAGAATGAAGTGGATGCACAGTGGTCGTCTGTCCGCTCACTTGCTCTCCGCTTTAATTCTCGTAACTCAGTGTGCACTCAAGTGGCAATAATGGGATTTTGGGAAGCCCATGTCAGATGTGATGAACTGCCTCCCTCTGTTAACACAGAGTTCAAGGGGGGCGGGGGAGATAACGTGTTGGCGAAAGATATGTCTGAGTTTGTTTTTAGGGTGGGGGAGACCAAGCGATTCTGTGAAACACAGTTAATCTTGTTACCTCGTAGTCTTAACACGTCTGACAGAGCTCAAAAGTTCAGGTGGCACTGTACAAGTCAGCATGTGCTTCTGCAGCTCTTCATCTCTGCTTATATACACTTCCTCTTCAGAGATGTCACATCATTTTCTAAATACTTCATTGGCTGCTAAAGTGTTGGTAGGTAGGTGCTGTTCGGTGGATTAAAAAAAAAAAAGCAACGTTAAATCATTGAAGGAAGGAGACATGGATGGAAATAGAGTTGGAGTTGCTCTTGTTTCTACGGTAACTGTCGACGGGGAGGTACCAGGGATGAAAGTGGAGGGAAAACAAACCTCCCCGCTCCGATGGCAACAGCACAGCAATTGGTTCTCGTTTCCTGCGAGGACAGGAAGAAAAAAAAAAAAACATAACAAGGTCCCCTAGTAGCCCAGGAGACAGTTCGATGTTGCATCAGAAAGCAAGAGGCAGGGCAAAATGAACACGCGCTTGTGAACACGCACGCTCAAACTTGCACACGCACATACACACACCCGCTCGCTCTCACACGCGCAACCACGATCACATGCTCCACTTCACCCCGCAGCCGCCCCTCCCTCTCCCGCTCTCTCACTCTCCCGCCAAAACATCCACAGCACGTGAAACCTGCCTAGAAACCGAGGGGAAACTTCCGCCTTGCTCTGATTGGCGGAGCTCCCTAGCAACCGCGTATGCCCAACCAGCCAGTCAGGCGCGTTGTGAGAGGCACACTGACCCAATGAAACAGATTATTCAGAGGCGCGGGCAGGCGCTGTGACCTGGTAACAGTCAGGAGAAGAAGTCAGGGAGACGCTGGAGGGGGAGAAGGAAGGCTTTCTGCGATTGGCTCACGGATTTCCTCTTTGTTCCGATTGGCTTGATGCTCTTTCTCTTTGCAGTCATTCATACATTTCTCTGCCTGCCTCAGCACTAGCTGCACTGTTTCCTCCACCCTCAGCCAGTTCGTTCAACTTCCACAGTGGCCACCCTGCCCTCAAGGAAATCCACTGCCCAAGGTCAAGGCAGAGACTGCGCAGCTGAAATGGGATTGGTTTAGACAGGCAGGAGCAGAACAAGATCCTAGTAACAAGTCTACCTCATCATGTCAGTGCAGGATTAAAGCTTGTGATCAACAACTTGTTAAACAACACAAGGGCTCTCGCTGTTGCTGCCGTCGCTGATGAGCTTGTTATTGTGTTGCTTGTAATGGACAAGGGCCAGTGAAAGGCGTAATTAGCTTTTCACTTCATAATGCAGCATTTGACAGGGCTGTTCTCCGGGCAAGGTTGCAAGACACAAATTAGCAAAATGGTTAGTTTGTTTTGGAAAACTTAGCTTTTTTGAAAGCAGCCCGGGCGAGGTTTGCAGAGTCTTTCAAACTGCTTGCTCCAGTAGTGTGGGGAATTAATGTCAATACCCTGCAGGATCAGGAGTTCACATTGAATAGTTAATGAGTTGGGGGAGAGAAGGACCCAAATAATTCTGCGAATGGAGCATGCCATGCATACTGCCTAATTTAACATAACTGCAGGCAAAAACTCGCTCAGGCAGGAACATTATACTGCTATGATTAGTAAAAACAACATTACCATCCAACGCAGAAATTGCTCACAGCTCCCTAACAAATTAGTTTACTCGGGTTGGAAGATAAACTGAATCTATATTAGGGAATTTATTTTTCGCTTTCATCAATAAATGCTGCACTGTTGTTATTTGTTCTGCACTGAATGTTTCATTTTACATTATGATTTGGAGCTAATAAGTGTTTTCAAGCTTGTTACAAATAGTACAATAGTGTACTGTTTACCAGAAACTGCATCAAATAACCAATGATGAAATGTTAGATAACTATCTCAACCCACAAGGAGTGCAGTCAGACAACCAAATACAACCCCCCATGTCAGTGATGATGACGTAAATGTAAGTAGGTCCTCCGTTATCCCTAATGACGATTGAATACAACTCATGTCAGTCAAATATTTGTCAAATTAAATGAGTCAATAATATGAGTGAGTGGACACAACGAAGTTTACTGAATTTTTGTATCTGTGTTTTTGATCATAAAATGACTTGTGTGAATGCTTGTTTGGTAATATTGTTTTTACAATATTTACCAAACAAGCCTTGCCAAATTTAATCTACCAGCCCAACACTATTTTCCCAGCCCAACTTAATCAAAAGCAGCCCAACTGAGCATAAACCAGCCCATTCTGGCAACACTGGTTAAAGGTGAAGTGAAAGATTTTATTGCCCTCTAATGCACTCACCTGACTGTTTATTTGGTACAACTGCAGTCTGATACAGCCCTGCAATAAAACCTTCCTTGAGACTGGAGGGAAATAACAGAAAGAACAGAAAGGACTGGAGTTCCTGCTGAGATCTGAAGACAAACACACAGACAACCTTGGTGCGTTTGTTGTTAGCTAGCTTAAAGCTGACGTCTGTACAGTTGGTACATTGGCAGCTTGGGGCGAATAAACACAAACAGTCCAGCAGCCAATGTTGCACGAATGACGCAATGCAAAAACTTGCTTTCTGTCTGAGCACAACTTTACACGGCATTAGTTTTAGCTACCTGATAGACTGGCATCTAAGAGTAATTCAAGACTTTTAAAGGAGTAGTTCCACATTTTGGAAAATACCATAGACTGTATAAGAAGTGGACTGCCATTTTGAAGCCACGAGATCGGCATTTTGGCCGTCGCCATCTTGGTTTTTGGCAACCAGAAGTTACATGAGAGGGTGGAGCTAAATACAACCAAACACTGAATAAGACATTTCTAGGTGACCAAATGTGTTATAATTAACTTTCATAAACTGAAAACACACTGCAAAAGGTTAAAGTTGTAAGATGAAAACACTTAAAACTCCCAGACCGGACAACGCCGCGCTAGTGACCTGTCAATCACAAGGTAGCCACGCCCTAAAGCATCCCCTGCCTTATGGTCTATTTGACTCTAAATGGGACCATAATTTACTAAGTGAACATCATGCTGTATTGAAGAAGACTTGAAACTAGTGATTGAGACCATAAACTCATGTTTACAATGTTTACTCGGGTAATAAATCAAGGGAGAAGTAGGGTCATTTCTCATAGAGTTCTATACAATGAGACTTCTTTTTGCAACCAGAGGAGTCGCCCCCTGCTGGCTATTAGAGAGAATGCAAGTTTAAGGCACTTCAGCATTGGCTTCACTTTTCAGACCCAGAGGTCACACACTGCCCTTCACTTATTTGCTTTCTTGGATGAGAAAGATGAAGCACCTCACCAATCAAGCTCACTAATATACATGTTATATCTAGTTTGTTTATTAATTGAGTTTCTGCTGGTTGCCTGGCAACCTTGCAGTGACAACAAGACTCCAGGAAGATACTGCTCCTGGCCAAAGAATAGTTTGGCACATAACCGCGACGTGTTGTTTTTACACTTTGGTATTTTGTACAAATCAAACAATCAAGATATGACATGTTAATTAGTGTGGTTTAGAGGTAGGTGTATTTTGTTACCTTTGGGCAGAGCTAGGCTAGCTGTTTCCCCCTGATTCCAGTCTTTCTGCCAAGCTAAGCTAAAAAGCTGCTGGCTGTAGCTTCATATTGAACGGACATGAGAGTGGTATCGATCTTCTCATCTAACTCTCGGCATTAAAGTGACTAAGTGTATTTTCCAGAAGGTTGAACTATTTCTTATGCTAGCTCAGTGAAGTGTGTCCCCTGATAAAATGGGACTTTTACTCCTTATTGTTAGCCTTGCCCTTCTGCATTTTGCGTGTGTGCAGGTGTGCATAATGCATTTGAGTTAGTCAGTATGCATGCTCTGTTGTATATGATGGAAGCTGACTTTGTTCCCCAAATGAATTGCTATTCGTCCCCTGGGTCCTTGGTAGCCTGAGGAATCATGAGATAAAGATCACACTGCATTTAGCAGTAATCACAGCAGGATCTCTCATAGGGATATGTACTTTTGTGAAATCTTAGATGTTGGTTCCTAACATATACTTATTGTCAAGATGAATATTAGCTCATGGGAGCTACATGGCGTGTACAGTTGAGATTAAAGGAACCCTAGCAGATGTTCTATATCATAAAACAAATCAGACATCAGAAGGTTTGATCTTCAAAGTTGAAACCGTCAGCAACCCAAGAAATTTTGCAGACCTTGCTGGGGTCAGCGCTGAACTCTTTTATTTTCTGCGCAGTGAGACCTTTATCTAACTTGTTAAAGGTCGGCGATCTTAGTTTCTCTCTTTGCCAAGGCCTCATTAATGTCAGAGGGGATGACTTCAAGACAAACAACCCTTGAGGGCCTCTCCAAATGGCCTGGAGCAACAGATGACTCACCTAATTTAGAGTTGCGTTTTAGGGGCCCGTAAATCCTCCCTTTCAATACGCGCCTCCATCTTTCACCAGCCTGGCAGCTTCTCAGAAGCCGATATGTGTCATGATTTTGGAGATTTTATGTTTGGCATTACGTCATCCCTCCAAGCTATAGGGATTTACATATCCTTTGGTTTTTTTGGGAGGGGGTGGGGGGGATCTGCCGTATACCGTGCTCATCCGTGAAATGACCTATTCAACTATTTTTTTGTTTTGTTTGGCCTGTAGAGGATCGCCTCTGCGGTCTGTGTGAAGCTAATTGGATACAGCAGAGCACCAAGCCAGGCTTCACAGCCAGGAGGAATAATTCCAGGAAGTAAAGCGTAGAGGTTTTTGTCTCCGTGAAAACAGTGTGCGTTCAGCATTTTAAGCACATCACCGTCGCCGGAAAGGACTGGCAGGAAAAATGAAAGACGGTAGACAGGTCTGTGAATAGACAGCAAAATCTTCTCTCGTCCTCTAAACACTGACACACACTTCCTCCTAGTTTGGGATAAAGTATTATCATGCAAATAATGACTTTAGCAGGAAATGCCAAGGAAGGGATTAACATATGCAATATTCATTCATATTAAAAGAAGTCCACAATGTTTAGCTATGAATCCTCCAAATGCTGCTTAGCCTTATCATCTTGACACACTAGCTGCATGGTTGTCGTGGTGGTATAATTAAAAACTGAATGTACTCCTCGTGGAAAGAGAATTTTAAATGAAACAAATGTTGGGAACTTAGCAGCTTTAATTGCTTCTCGTCTGACCTACATAGCAACTTCTCCCAAAAATCATTTATCAACCAAATCAATTATCCCCTCTTGGATTAGCAGACATGAAAGACCGGTTAGGATTCCACAACATCACCTCTCTGACATGGTTTAGAGAGACAGCAACCGAAATCAATTGAGCATCTGCTCCTTTCTTTGAAACCTCTCGCACTGGTGCAGCATCCTGGGCAGCCCCGGTGGATCTCAGGGGGGTCAGCGGCTCTGAAGGATCTCCACTGCGCTGCTGCTGAAGATTGCCTGGAGGTGTGACAGCCGCCCTCTGATCTACCGGCGCCTCTGAAGATCTGAGGACAGGCTTTGCCCGTTTCGTCAGTCGCAAGCGCTCCTCACATTAAAGCGGTGGCACTTGAGCGAGCCAAGCAGGCACGCAGCGTGAGCCCTGATTTCCACCGTCTCCCTGAAAATAAAGAGCCGGAGAATATCTCGCAGAGGAAGGCAGATACTGACACTGTAACCGAGCCAGTCGCCGGCATGTTCTGAATAATTTTGAGGTTGTCTTAATTAGACAGCCATTATCCAATATCTCAGTCAGTGCACACTAGAGTGGTGGTGCAAAGCATTTTAACTAACACCCACCACGCTTCACACCTCAAATGTGAGAATATGCTGAATGCAATTTTGTACCCCTCAGCAGCGGCTTTGCTGGTATTTGTGTTAAGAAATGATCCAGTTACCACTGAGGAATTTTATGCTTCACAATTCTATTTTCTGGTCAATTTAAGGAAGAAGGAGGCTGCATGACTGAGCTGCAAATTAATTTTACTGTCTTTACTGTCTCTGGCGTCCTTCCTTTTTTCCCAGGGGCTTTTGATTTTTGGGTGACTGACTGAGCCTTACACAGCTTTCTGTCACTGCTGCGAACAGCACATGGGCAGCAGATGTTAGAAGCCTGTGTGCCGGGATGGTGTTGGTCTCCTTGTCGACAGATGTGGCTCCATTTCAGGTTGACAAACACACCTGTGGCCAGGACCACCTGCTTTTGACGACCAGCACATTCCTGCAGCTCGCAGTCAGTGGAATTAATAGGTTGTTCTGAATTCACGGTGTGTGTGGGAGGAACAGCTATACCGCACTACAAATATTGCTTTGACACACACTTCCCTAATACATTAACAAGGCCAGGGGTCAACTACAGACATGTTAGTGGCTCTGTGAGGCTCAGAGCAGTGCTTTGAGTTAAATGGTAATGCCTGCATGCTAACATGCTGATGTTTAGTAGTGTCACAGTTTGGCTCAGTGCCCAGAGGCCCTCAGACCTTTTGTTAATACTTTAGACTATCTATCTTGCAATGTTTTAGCGGCTTATAATAGTTCTAATTTGTCTAGAGGATTTTGGTTTCTAGGTTTTGGGGTTTTCTGTTAAATTCCTTGTTTCGTTTCCTTTTATTTTGATAAGCTAACTCCTCGTGTCATGTTTGGTTTTATTCCTGTCTTTGTGTGTTTTCCCACCTCTTTGATTATCCTCACATGCCCTCAATTACTCACCTGCCCCTGATTTTGCCATTAGTCTTCCCTGTTTATACTCCCTTGTTTTGTTTTGGTCTAAAGGCCCTGACACACCAAGCCGACGGTCAGCCGTCGGATAGTTTGGGGCTTTCGATGAACGAAAGTGAGGAAAGCAAGCCAATAATTAAAGTCAAGAGGAAAAACACTCTTTTCATTTTTCATCTTCATCTCATCTGATCATTCCAATGCACGGATATTTCCACAACGACATGGTCATCTGGAATGAAGCTAAGTGGTGAGTGAGAGTGGTGTGAAAATGCTTAGCAAACGCCACTTTGTTTCATGTACGTATCATAACAACGGCTTGTATATCCGCCGTCCTCGGTCTTCCGGTTTCCCTTTTTGAATGACGAATACAGGCTACCGCCGTCTGCTGGTGTGGACAGTTGTTTCTTCTCATGCAGGCGCAGAACGTCCGTGCTAATTGTCCGTCGGTTGTAGTCTTTGCGTTGTGTTCGAGTGCAACTTGTTGGCCAAAACAAAGGTGATGTGAGGCGACCCAGCTTGTGGCCTTCGTCGCTGCTAGTTCTTTGGTGTCGGCTTGGTGTGTCCCCAGCTTAAAACCAAAGTATTTTCAGATTCCTGCAGTTTACGGGTTACCTTCTAGACACAACCCTATTTCAAACTTTTGATAATGGCGATCGAGGAAGCTGCAGTAGTTGCGATTGAAACGATGAACACCGAACTATACAAATGTAATGTGTTATTTTTCACCACTATAGTACCGCTATACTGTAGTCAGATATTGGGTTAATTTCCCTTTTTGGTTTAAGATTTTTTTCTCAAAGGAGAACACAACACATACAATTTACAGAGCAGATATGTATGCTGAATAAGACAAAAAATGCAATTTAATTTCAGTTGGACTTTAAGGGATCACCAAAGTTATCACAATTCATCCTGAATGAATGTACCAAACCTCACAATGTTTTTAAGATGTTTTTCAGTCTGGACCAAAGTGGTCCACACCGCTAGTTTGGCTACTTCACCTCAGGCCATGCCATATCTGAGAGACACAGAGTGGGGGGACATACATTAATAAAAGCTAAAGATCAATGTAGTCAAAAGAGGACGCCACTTGTTCAAAGCTTGAGCATAAAATATGATGATGATGAGCTGTGTTCAGGACCTGTCTTTGGATTTTCAAGAAATGGCATTTAATATTTATGAAGATGTTCCCATGGCAGATATTTTTTAATTGTGAGAGATTTCCCCTCTGCCTAGTTAATAATAGAATATACCAGATAGACACCTAACTAGCAGTATAATGGCTGGAGACATTGTCTTGTGCCCAGAGCATTTTTGTGCGGATCAAACGATCATCCAGGAGCGCTCACACACACTCAGACAGCATTGTGACAGCTCACAGCTATGCCTTAAATCCAGGAGTTCAGAAAGGCGAATATGTCTCTGCCTACTTGAGAGAGGATGAGTAGATTTTGGCATAGTGGATACGAGCTGCAGCTGGCTGGTCCTCCATCGCCAGCAGTCACAGTCAGCCTCCTCATCTTCCCTCAGTCAGCGTCCCAGGGGAAGCAGGAATTGACGTGCCATTAAAGAGGCTTTGAAGAGAGGCGACTGTCAGCATGACTGCCTCCGCTTTTTAGCAGTGAAGGAATGGAAGCACAGATCTGGGTGCATTAAGGACACAGGGAACAGCTCTGGAAATACATTTCACTGTGTCTTGTGTGCTACAAGGACTGGGAGATGGGTAGAGCTGTCTCTGAAGCAAAAAACTGTGATGGAGAAAGTTTTTTTTCCAGCAGACAAAAGATTACAAGAACAATATGAGTCACATACGGAAAAACTAGATAGCTACCTGTGATTGTTTAACAGGCATTTGCCATTGAACGCAGAGATACAGCTGTGAATAAACAGTCACAGGAGCATCAATAAGTCATCATATCATAATTTAGAATACATTAAACATATATTGAGGAGTTTTTTGTCCCTGTATTTCAGTTTGTCCATGACCTTAGTGACATCACAAAGACCTAATTATCTCAAACACACACCAAAGGGGAACCAAGCGTAACCAAACCCACAATGATGTCATGTGTTCAGTAGCCGGTACAGTGACTCGGCAGAGGAGATGACCTCATTTCCTATGTGGTTGCCATTAGAAAAAAAAGGAGTTTTGGGGACTTTCTATGTCCCTCAATGTTATCATTAAGATTTAAATTTCACAAAAACAACATAATGCATGGTTGCTTTTACATCCTCAAAAATTAGGCAAAAGTGAAGATACAGTAAGAGAGTGTGAACGGTTGAACCGATCTACTGTATCTAAAAGACAACCTGGTCTAACAGAAAGGCGTATAAATAGCACATTACACAGACATTCAGCATGTCATTAGGACGCATTTTAGGCTATTCGCGTGTCATCTGTAAGCCGCTTTTCACGTGTCTTTTGTATGGCACGCATCAGCACTACTGGTTCAGAAACGTCGCCATTCAACGTATCCGTGGTTTGCAGAAATGTCCAATGGCAACCTTTTTTTCTGGCGACTGGGTTGCGAAAACCGGTCTCCTGGTTAAAAATCCTGTGTTTGTTGGACCCATCCACCTCCCCACCCGCCACACTTACCTCACTACCTCTGAGCGTGGCATGTTTACACGGATGCGTTTACATTGCAGTCAGTACAGATTACATGGTGTACAAATGACACGCTAAAAGCAAGAAGGCATTCGTATTGCACGCTAAATGCTTTGCGCATGTTATTCATACACATTTTCATGCAAAGTGGCTGCCAAGGAAAAGTGGCTGCAAAATGGCATTTATGTGTATGTCAGAGCTGTGTCCTACAGAACATAACATCATGAGTTGGATGTCATGAATACATTCTATGCATGTCATAAAATAAATAACACCCGAGAGCCATTTTGTCTCTTATCCACATCAAGCCGGTTCATGCCACACGGCACATTAACACCGAAAAAACAGCATTACACTCGCTTGGTTTCAGTATAGCATTCACACTGCAACCTTCATGGCTCATTTTGCATACTGTTCCGTGAATGGTTTTGTTCGTTGTTTGTCTCCTGAGTGTCTCTGAATAAGCATGTGCCCCGCCCCTCCCTACAAGCACCGCCGCCACGTCTGGCAGCACAACTGGTGTGGGATCAAAAGAAGTCGTGTAAACAAACCCATGAAAAGGGTTATGTTACGGATGACACCATCACTTAATTACAGTGTCTTTTACGCAAAGCTGAGGCTCGCTTGTTGCCATGGAGGGATGCACAGCCATCCAGATGATGCTTGCTGTTACTGAGCTGCAGTAAAACCAGTAAAATGTTTCATAGAGAATTAAACAAACATGGGTCACCGTTGCAGTAAGTAGCTTATCACGAAACCTCTTTCTGAATATAAGATCCTGCTGTCCATTTAGCCTCCTTTGATGCATGTAAGTCCACGACTTAAGTACACAAGTATGGTTTAACTAATGAAGAAGGATTTGGAGCGCTGAGGTCACGTCATATGACCTTTGACCTTCTTTGTGTGACTGTCCCCTCTGGCGTAGGATGAGATCAGAAACCCTGGGCCCCATCTAGTTTCTCACAAATCTGCAAAAATGGACAAACCAAACGAACACATTCTCACTCCCAACTCGTCAAATACTGCCACTTGGTCAGTGCCCCTCGGCATCGGAGGCCGACGCACGGGGTACCCCTTTTGCGTTACTTTTCGACAGACCAGGAACGGCGTGTCAATATACGCTCAATACATGCATAGAGTCCTTCCAAAATAAACTTCCGTTTTCAAAGGAAGTTAGGTTTAAGCAACACAACAACTTAGGTAGGGTTAGGAAACGGTCGTGGTTGACGTTAACTTCATTGACTAGCAACTCACAGGACTTAGTTTCACAAGGGACACCAACACTGGTCTCCGGGTTGAAAGTCCTGTGTTTGTTTGACCCTTACGTCCGCCCTTAGCGGACTCTCACGCTATTAATTCTACGTCACCAGCTCCGACCGTCGAATAACGCCGCAGGTTGGTTTACATTGGAGTTAGATAAAAGCACAGTTCGTCACATACTGTGGCTAAAGAGTACTTGCGTACGTCGGTTTCCAATGCTGAGGGGCACTGACCAAACGGTGGTATTTGACTAGTTGGGAGTGAGAACGGGTTGACCAAACAACTTTTGATCCCTCATATTGAGCAGATGTAAGCACAAGTGTACACCGTCATTACTTCTATCTATAGCGAGTCATCATCATACAACAGAGGTAATGACAAGCTATGGTCTTTTCATTTCCATCACACATTCTTGTGAGGAAGTGAGAAAATGTCTTGCACTTTCAGGGGCTAATTACAGTACCTGCTATAAGTACCTCATTAAAACAGATGATGTCTGCCATCTTTAACCAACAAGTCAGCTTTTCTTGTAGCGTTCATTAGCAAACCCCAAAAATAGTTCATTCATAATCCTTCTCATTTCTTGACTATAGTTTCAAAGTGATCTTGTGGGGTTATTTTTAGCATTGGTTTTATATTTTTAGTCCTACAGCTCTTTCAGGGCAGCTACATTCCCAGAAGTGAAGCTCATCTGACCAGACTGAACTTAAAAGACGACCACAACATCTACAAGCTGACTTCTTTTTCCCTGAAAATCCCTACATGTTGTCAGACTGGGATTTTTTTTTTTAGAGCAATTGCTTTGAAGCTCTCGCCCTGATTTAGCAGAGGAAGTGAATGTTTGCTCAGTAGAAAGTCGAGGGAGAGGCACGCAGGTGGACAAAAATAGCTGCAAAAACTTTCGCCCCTCTTTTAGGTGGGTGGACAGGACTTTGGGGCGGCAGCGGAGGCAAACAATGACATCAGGATCACCTCCCACGCACATTTCAGTGCACAGCCTCCGCTCCTGCTCCTGTGGTGACCGAGGCGTCGACATGTTAGGATCAAGTGATGTCATCCCATAAGCAGCTCTTCTGTGGTCTCCCTCTGGGGCCTCTGTGACCCCTCAGGAGCCACCTGCAGTTCATAAACATCACCCGTGTGCACTGTCGGGAGGGTTCACAGGAAAGTCCACGGCCCCAGATGGCCATCAAAGAGCGTCAGAGATGCAAAGGGCCTAAAACAAGGCACCACAACATTCCTGTTGCATGTTGTCAGCCTGATGAGGGGAAATCCACCTCAGGAATGAGTATGACGACAGCCTGCTAATATGCTGGCTCTGCAACCTTGTTAGTTTGACACTATTTTTGATTAAATCAGATCAGAACAGACTCTAATTCAATTTTAACTACTACAGCTAAGCCACTAATGTCTTACCAATCAGAGTATACCAGAAATGTTTAATCAAAACAGTTTTGAATGTAGTTCATTCTTGAACTTGGGAACAGTAGTTTGACAAAATAATCTTAACTCAAGGTCTGCTAACTAGCTTTTGATGACTGGAAAGATGTGGGAAATCCACCTTCAAATAAGTGGATCTTGAGTTAAAGGAATAGTTTCACATTTAGGGAAATATACTTTTTCGCTTTTTTTGCCAAGAGTTAAATGAGATTGATACCACTCTCACATCTGTACAATAAATATGAAGCTACTGCCAGCAACCAGTTAACTTAGCTAAAGGTGGAATTATAATTTCCATGTCCATCACGTGATGCCTTTGGGCCCAAAAGTACTTTTTCCCATAGACTTACATTGGGAAAGAGACATCTGTATCTCAGGTAAATCAACTCCCCAGTATGAACACTTGAATAGCCCTTATTTAAATCATTAGGTCCTAAAAGTTGTAAAATGCACTAATAGCTGAATCCAGAGTTATTTTCCTTCCTCCGTTCATGTGAATGAGGGCTGGGAGGCGGGGTTAAAGGAAACCCTACTGCGCCTGCTATAAGGGCCCAATGACTGCGGAAGATTGGCGGATGATCCGGGTACTTTATCACTCGGCAGTCGAGCCATTTTGGCTTCATGCGCCACTGAGCAACTCTCATAGGAATGAACGGGAGCCCGCAATTAGCTCAAGATAGCACATTAAAATGTTGAGCATGTAATAGACCGTTGTTGCATGTCATCCTTCCTCTCTCTCCCCTCATTTGCTGTCATCTTGTCAACGTCACTATCCCCCAAAAAAGGCACAAATACCACAAAAACTACTGTAAAAAAAAGTATTTGGGTTGCCAGATTGTAAAAAAAATCCATTTGACAGGTGTATATCCCCCTCTTGCATAACTTGCTTTGTATTTTTAGAAATTAACTGAATGTTTGACCACTTAAGCAACTCAACCAAAATCTTTTTATTTATTTATTGACAGTAAAAACATTTACAACTGCAGGCCTGCCCTGATGACTTATTATATGGCTAGAAACTCATGGCCCTTTGTTAATGATCACCTCACTCAAGGTGAATTAAAGGGCCAATGAAAAAGAGGAGGAGAATCTGTTGAATGTCTTACTGCTGATCTAAAAAACATGAACAAATGATTTAATAAAGCCAATAGTTATTAGAGAGCGGTACCAAATTTGTTTCTGTTCCTGAGAACGTTTCCCCAGCAGCTCTGTACCTGCGCTGCAACTTATTAATGAGGAACTAAGCACAGGAACCCTGAGAGCATTTAGTATTACTGTAGGTACCTCAGTGACACTTCAGGTGCCGGAGAATGTCTCTACATCTTAATTAGTGTTTCTACTATCCATCCAGCAAGGAGAAACTGTGTCACAAACAGCCCAGGGGTGATAGAAACAGGCCCACTCCTGTACAGACATTGATGCGTGTCTAATGAGTCCATCAGCCTGACAGCACGGCGTCCTGGGGGACCATTGGCTCATGATTACCAGTGTATCACAGATGAATGTTCCTGTATTGAGAATGCCATCTGTCATTACATCTGAGTGTATGTTTACCAAACAGGGGGCGCTTGGTAATTCATGTGCAAGTGCACCTGTTTGTTGTTTTGGCAAATTAAAACAACTTCCCATCACATATCTTGCATTTCCTCGGTCAAATGTGAGTGTGCGTGTGTGTGTTTGTGACAGACGAGGTTCAAGGCCATTAAAATGTAAGTCTCTATATGTCAAAAGCCACCGAGATATGAATGATTTATCGTACATACCTCAAGAGCGCACACAGTATATTAAAGTTTCAATAATTGATGCTCCATCCCGTTGGTCCCCAACACAATTTTCACACATCAGGTGAGGCAATCAAAGTGAAAATGATGTATATCAACTTAACTTTGCATCGCAGGATTGAAAAAGGCTCCCCGGGGAGACACAATGAGGTGGAAGTACTCGTAATATAAAAAAAAAAAGCTGTTGCACGCACATCAGCAACCTCTTAGCTCTTCATGCTGAATGGTTTTAACCCTCACATTCTGTCAGCACTTGGTAAAATCAACCTCCTTTCACTCGGATATAGTAAATATTTTCACCTTTTTTTAGCGATCAGCTTGAAGATGGAAAGCCTTTTCATCAGTCGACATGACTAGCTAGCATGTAAACATCACATGGCATGTCATCATTCGGTAATTGACTTGTATCTCTCGCTATGTACAGGTGCAGCTCTCTCTATAGTGGTGAGAAATCTTAAAACCAGGTCAAATGAGATGAGAAAATAACGCATGAGTGAGAGTGGGTGTGTTTGATTTGCCAAACATGATTTAACTGAACACACTTGAGCCTTTTGACACATCACGTAAGCATGTATCCATTAAAAACTGAAAATAACAGTCTGCTGTGAAGAAATCCTGCAGCTTTGTTGCTTAACATTTAGTCTGTCATTGGCTAAAACCAAATATCACTATATCCTTTTTTTACTTCAACATTTCCAACACTGAGTTTCCTGACCCAGTGCAGCGCTCCATGTTTTCTTCATCATTATATCATTGTTATGTAACATATTTTATTTTACAACATGTTTTCTTTAAAATACATTAAAAGCATGTTAATATTCCCAGAGATATTCCGTATTAAAGTCAAATGTTTACTATAACTTTAATTAAAAACTTGTTGAATGTTGATGTTGAATGTATCCAGTCTTAAAGGTGCAGTGTATAGGATTTGGTGGCATCTAGTGGTGTGGTTGCAGATTGCAACCAACTGAGTACCCCTCCGCTCACTCCTCCATTTCCAAGACTGCGGGAACTGCCGTGGTAACGTCGTAAGCCTCGCTTAGAGGCCATCCTTAATCTGTCGTGGAGCTTTGTAGAGGCAGCAGGTTAAATGTCTAATATGTAAAATATCAATATAAAATGAGCGCAAGGAACGCCATTCACTGTTTATAGGCAACAACAACAGTTGAAGCTGTTGTCATTGGTTGCTCTTTGAAGGTCAGAGACAACCTAGGTCAAAGTTGAAATAATTGGAACTTTGAGCGCAGGGCTCGGTGGCGATTTTGAGCGGTGTTCCACGCCAAGAGTAGCGATTCTGCCTCGTCGGGCGGCACCGTTGTCCTCATAGGAAAACAATGGCATTAGCGATTTTACCGCTGATTATGTGTTGACGGCTTTACCATAATAACACTACTTTAGGAGCAATGGAAGTCAGATGGTGGCTGGCAGTACCACGGTTTTGCACTCTGCAACTCACGTTACCGCAGTTTCTCAAGTGTGTCGGAGAACTACGGTGACCTTCAGGTAACATTAAAACATGAAAGGCTCTCTCTAGAACCAGTGTTTGGTTTGTCCGTTCTGGGCTACTGTAGAAACATGGTGGAGCAACATGTCAGACTCCGTGAAGAGGACCCGCTCCCTATGTAGATATGAAGGACTCATTCTAAGCTAACGAAAACACAACGATTCTTAGTTTCAGGTGATTATACACTAATGAAAACATAGTTATGAATATTTTATTCCATTTCTGCTAATACATCCCCTGAAATGTTGCACACTGTTCCTTTAAATTGGTACACCTAAAAGGAATAACAGCTACAGAATTAAAAAAACACTGCTACATCCTGATTTTTCACAGCGACAGTTTGTGCGTTGCGCGGAGTGAATAACAGCGTGCCATGTGTTACATTTCCGCTGTGTTTAGCTGCCATGCTGCCTTGTTATTGCTCATGTTCATATTCTGCACACATTCGTGTGGACAGTTGTTCTTTCCACGGTTGCAACATGTGCTCTGGTTTCTGGTCGACTTCCTCTAGGTGTGAAGGGAAGCCTTCTGTGCCCTCGTGATTCAAGTGTGTGACATATGAAAAAACAATCATATGATAAGACAGATGCTTATGGTTTCAGAAAGCTCTTTTTGCCCAGATACAGCCTGAGTGTATGTGTGTGTGTGTGGCGGTGTGGGTGGGGGGTGGGAACTTGTTTACAGCTCACACACGCTGCTTTTGAGTCCTCTCGACAGGGGAAGAAAGACGGCGTACCAGAACTTGGCAGAGTGAAAGTGCAGCACACTAGTGGTGAGTTTTTCAGGGATAAAAATACTGCTACCGGTGAGCAGCCTCCAGCTCAGCGGTGAGACTAGAGGTACAACAGCCTTTGGGCTTTGAAGCATCACTATCTGTGGCAATCAGCCCAGTGTGCTGAAGTAGGTTAAACCAAATCTCCATAATATGCAAATGCACGGTCTTCGGATTAAACTTTCTGGGAAGTTGCCTTTACTGTATATACCATATAGAAGGTGTATTATGGTTTTTCACACGTGTCTTCAATCCTCTTTGAATCCCCCCACAGCATGCACATTTTCACAGCCAGCATAAGGCTGAGGAGCGGATAGAAACACTTAAGCCTGACTATAATACATAATATACTGCATTTCTGGACATAAATAGGGTTTGTGTGAAGTCAGGGAAACCTTAAATGAGCAGATCCTCAGGGTGAGGCGCTCAGCGAGGGACTCGGTGCCAACCAGCCCTGCAGCCTGGCAGCTCTCTGCTTGATTGGTCTCAGTGGGCAACTGGGACGGAGGGCAGAAATGTACATAGACATGCAGGCCGTACACATGCTGAAAGTGATGCGCACAAATGCTTTAACAACATAAAAACGCCAGTTAAAACAGTGGCGAGAGAAAGCACAGCCATATACACCCACATATTAAAACACATACCACCCACATCCAAACACATGACACCCACATCACACCCACACACATTAAGAGTCTCACATATGAGCACAGCACGGGGGGCTGGGTTCACATTGCCTGCGTGCTCAGTGCCTATTCAAAAGCTAATTCTTCTGCGCCGCGATTCAAAAGAGCTTTGGCCGGCCACCTGCACTGATGATGATGAGGATGAGGAGAGAGGGAGGAAGGACAGTATAGGGGAAAGAAAGGGAGGAGGGGGGAGGTAGCAGTGGAAGAATGACATCACCTCCCCTGAAATGTCACCATTATCTCAAGCCTCGGCTAAGCTGCTGTCTACAGAGGTGACATCATCCTCTCTTCGCCCCTCCCCCCTCTGTTCTCAGCGAGGTTGAATGTGGTGAAGGGGAGCGTGTTTGTTTTTGTGCATGTGCACGCAGGCGTGTGTGAGTGAGTGAGTGTAGGAAATCAAGGGAAGCATGAGTGGATGTTTGTCTGCGCTCTCCGTCTTTCATGCCTTTTTAAAACCGACAGAAAATAAAGCCTACTTCAATGACAATTAATTTGCCTCAGTTAGTGTGGATAGGATTATAATCAGTGTTTTTATGTTGACAGAAATGTGATTCGGTTTCTATGTTGTTTTGCATGTCGATTTGCACATATTAGAATCTAAAGTAGGCTATATAATCCATGTAAACGATACCAAATGTTAAAACACATCATCTCTCTTGCCTCTAGTTTGTTGTTTCTCTTTCTTTACAGGACAGGAGACAACGCGCATTCAAATTTTAATAACATCAATGTAAAAACATGCCAGGGTTAGCTCAACAGCTAATAACTAAATCAATCAATCTGTAAAAACACCAGATCATTCATGAGTGCATCTGAGTAGATTTTAACCATAACTTAAATGTTTTTGTTTTAAAAGATATTGCATGCAGTGTAGTTCCTTATTTACATTTATTACATAGGTAGAATATAATATAATAAGGTTTGATGCTCTCACAGAAAATGCTGATTGACAATGTTGCTGCATCTGAATGGTATTTAGCCATTTGGTTTTGAGTAATCAGTCTCTGAGATTTCTGCCTCCACCACGATACAATAGAGGTCAATGATATTTTGTTTTTGGTGCATAAACTAGAGAAAAAATGACATTTGAAAAATTCAGCAGAAACATCTCAGTCCAGATATAGTGTCATTATTAGGACCCGATCAGACAGAGCGCTTTCAACAGCCTGGGGCAGCTTTTTGTATTTGTTTTCAATGAGAGTGAAGTGTTTTTCCTTTTCAACTCAGAGCGGAAAAGTGCCTGACAACGCCTGGCCTTTTTTCTCATTTTGGTGACATTTGCTGAAGCTTTATGACTTTACCAACTTTAGTTACAGCCCAGGGCGTCAAATACCGACGCTTTGTCACGATCCTGCTGCACGAGGCATCCCTTACCACCAGGCTTTCCATTAACTACAATGTAAACCCCTCCGCGGCACCAGTAAACCTGTGACATAGTTTAAAGCGCGAAGGAGACACATAGGGCTCCCGTGAGGGGAGGTGGATGGGTCCAACAAACACAAGACTTTCATCCAGGAGACCTCTGTTCATGTCCCATGTTCACAATGTTCAGTGTCATTTTCACTGTACAGTAGTAGTTTTAAGCCCAACCATGTATTCCTTTCCTAACCTAACTATAGTGGTTTTGATGACGAACATATAGTGACCTCAAGGAGCATGACAAATCGGCAATATGTGACGAGTTGGAATGTGAACGTGGTGTGTCACCCGGTCCGTCACTCTGGATAATCCAGGGACAGATTTAGATTAGTCAGAGAGTAGTCCCTAGTAAATTCTAATTTCAAATTTGGGTGAACTGACCCTTTAATGTCACTTCTGAGTCCTCCACGTAGTGCGTGGTCACATTTGCTTTAAAACATTCAGTGACAGGATCACAAATAAACATCTAATCAATATAACTTTTCTTTTTTTTTATATAAAAATGTACTTTTCCGGCTGTTTGGGTGCCGACTATGAGCCGCTGCGTACCTGTTCCCATCTGGCCGGGGACCTTTGTTGCATGTCATCCCTCATTCCCTGTCATCTCTCTACTGTTGGCTATATCTAATAAAGACAAAATAGGCCCCCTGAAGTGTACTTTTCTCCCTCCATGGTATGTTAAAGGGCCTCAATAACACAAGTCCCTTATAAATAATGTCTCACAAACCTTATTTACAATTTACGGCAGCGCACAGATGCACATAAACCACCTCACAAACTCACCCCACCCCATTAGGCCACTGCTCTAATCTTCATCATGTGTCTCCACTGCGAGGATTGACCTCTGTCATGTTATTACACCATCTGATGCCATCGCCAGCTGACGCTCATGAAATCCGCCGAAGCATGCCGGCCATGCCATCACTGCCCTTTGTACGTGTCCCAACACTCCCCGAATATACTCACCCTGGACGACGTCCCGCAGATGCCTCGTTTGGATCGCGTCAGAGGAGAACGGAGGGTGTGACAGGTAAATGTGTCATCTCAAGACTAATTATCCCAGTATAGTTCTGTTACAGTTTGTGCATCACTCTACAAACCTGAGAGAACCTGCTGACCTTGTGGCGTCACTGGAAAGTAAAATAAAGATCTGAAAAAGGGCGGTGACAAGCAGAACGCTTTAAGTTACCACACCAAAAATAACTTCATATTCAGGCATTTATAGCAGGTGTGTGACCTGGAATTTAAACCTCATTTGAATGTGAGCCATCCCACAAAAATGTTATGGGTCAACAAAATCAACGCCCCATTTACGTCATGTCTTTAGAGTCGAGCCGTATTTGACATCTTACTGAAGGCAGTGCTCGGTGTACAGTTTCTAAATTAAAGTCAATATTTTTATATTAACAACGGATCAAATGACTGCGTGTAATGTAAAAGGTGTTGCTTGTAGTGACAAACGCACAGAGAGTTATCACCCAGCGGAACATTTTAACAGCTTTTGGCTCATTATACTCTCTTTTTTTCTTTACTGTTTTGGTTCATTCTCACCACCACATAATTGTATTTTGTCTTATTAACTTCAATATCTACCACAAAAACTCAGTGACATTCAACTCTTTTTGATCTATCGACCAAGTTGTAGTAAAACAGGAAAACAATCTGCTCATTTTTTTATGGCAACTTCCTTGTCTCCTAACTTTATTTGACTATTTTTGTATCAAAATACGTTTGCATATATAGCAAGTTGTCCAAAGTGGGGCCAGCGGGCCAAAGTTGGCCTGCCATAAGGTTTGATTTGGCCTTTCTAGCGAAAAATAAATAAATAAATAAATCATTGTTTATGCTGTAATATTTTTGTGAGGTAAAAAAGCTCTTTAGGATCCCTAATTATTAATTATATTTCATAATCTGAGCACATTTTATGTATTGTAGATGCTCATGGTGTATATAGTAGGCCTGTCACAACATCAGATTTTCACTACGCAATTATTGTGGCCAAAGAATTCATGATAACGATATTATCTATAATACATTTAAAAAAAAATACTATTAGTCAAATCCATCTTTGTTTATTGTGCGTTTTGTCTCTTTTTTGGTGAATGAATGAGAGACTGTAATGGATTATTTACACAACATGATCATTTGGGTATTATTAACATGAAAAATATCACGGTTATTGTCCATACCGGTATGTCGTGAAACCCCTAGTACATAGTATTCTAGTTTTTAAAGTTACTTATGTAAAGTTACTCTATACTATGTAGAGCTGCGACGATTAATCAATTAATCAATTAATTAGTTGTCAACTATTAAATTAATCGCCAACTATTTTTGTAATTGATTAATCTGTTATTTAAGAAAGAGAAGTAAAAATTCTCTGATTCCAGCTTCTTAAATATGAATATTTTCTGTTTCTTTACTCCTCTATGACAGTAAACTGAATATCTTTGAGTTGTGGACAAAACGAGACATTTGAGGACGTCATCTTTGGCTTTGGAAACATTGATTGACATTTTCCACCATTTCATAGACCAAATAACTAACTGATTAATTGAGAAAATAATCAACAATGAAAATAAATGTTATTTGCAGCCCTTATACTATGCATCTTATTATTCTAAATTCCCCTGCATGGGATCAATAAAGTTGATCTTATGTCATATTATCTTTATCACTATGATAAGGTTTTATGTTTTACTGAAATTTTACTGAAATGTTGACCTAAGATCAGTACTTTTCTGTTTCCTTGTGTAATTTTGAGGCCAAAAAACAACACCTGAGACACTTTAAACGAGCGTTTTGCCTATTTGACAATAGAATCAGCTCCACAAAAGCTTATCATTTAACGCCACATTTCCACAACATTTGCGAGACCATGTGAAAATTCAAATAGGCTTTTGTGATGTTATCAGCCTTGTCTGACCTGTGTTGTTTACCAGTCTAACCTGTCTTTAATGACCTGCTGTTTTTTTGATGCCTTTAGTACTATTTAACCACCACTGTGCCCTTTATTCTTTCCTCCAGGAGGTTTAATTGTATACCATTTCAAACAGCAGCTCTCTATTCAGACTCCCTCTTTAAGGATACGCATGGGATATTTGTGTTGTTTGCTGAGCTGTAATGTTGGGCCCCTGCTGTTTCTCACCTCTATTGTAACACAGGCCAGGTTTATAATCCACTCCTGGCCCGGGCCACTTCACACCTCGGTGAGCACCGTGGACTCCCGCTGAGTTTGGATGGGATTCAATGACCAACCCTTTACAGGGCACACCAGAGACCTACACACCTGCTACCCAAACCAAATAACTCCTCCAGCGCTCTGCTGTCCCGTCTCTTTGTCCTGCAGGTGTCCGTTCCACGAGTCAAAAGGTTAGCAAATAGAGAAGTCATAGCTAACCATTACTCAGAGTAGCGATGTCAACAAAGTTTTGACCTCAGAGGTCACCGTTGGAGGAATGTGGACTTAATGACCATCAGGGGAAAGATAAATATTCCAGACGTCATTAAACAGACAGAAGGTGGGGCACAGATTTCTATAATGAGTTAGTAGGAGCTGGAGAGGGGAGGGGAGCGGACCTATAAGATCAAAGCATACCACCTCACAGCAAGCTTTCAGGGTGTGGACTTCAGTCATTAGGGTGGGAGTCATCAGAGCTTTTATAACACTTCATCCCTCATAAAAGGGCAGTCTCTAAAAATACCTAAATGTCTCTGACAGGTTTAACAGCAATATTTGCTCTTTGTGTCACACTGGTAGAATACAGACATTCATTAAGGTTGTTAAACATGACAAACCATATTTTATGCATCATCAGATAATTTGTGTTATGAATCCTCTTGTGGACGGAGACAGAACTGCAACCAGCTGCTACATAAAAATGCCAGTTAAAGGCAGTATGAGTTGGATTTTCCTAAAAAAAAACACACAAAAAAAACAATGTATAGAATATATTATCACTTTAGAAATCATCATTTATGACCCACTAGAAGTGTGTGTCTGTATCTGAACCCTGCAGTCTTCTGCCTGGATTTTCTTATTTTGCTGTGTTTGGGATGTTTAATGGGCGTCAACCTCTATAAAAACATAGTGACCAGGTGTCAGATCATAAGGACACATGGCGGAAACAGCGCCACAAAAAATATAGCAAGTCGAAACGCCAGGCAGACAGAGCTTTTCACCCACTGGCAAGCACCCTAACCCTTATAGTACATGTCCACAGGGGCGTTTTTTATCATGACGCTGCCACTATACACAAGACACCTGATTGGACGAAATATTTCCCTCGCCGGCTGCAGCTCCCAGCTTTGAAACTGGAACCAACATGGCGGCTTGTTTGGAAACTTTCATCTCTTATTTCACAAAAATAGTTCATCGAAATGTGTTTCTGAAAACATTTTATGCGAGAAATAAGCTATGCAGTTGCTGAATCTGTCTTTATTTTGGATTCACAATGCTTAGTTTAAAAGTTTCTCGGGAGTTTCCAGAGGCGGTGAGTTGCGCCGGACGCCCCAGATTTGCATAAAGTAGCCTGGAGCTCAACTTTATGCAAATGAGGACCGGGTGACGTGACGGTCTGTCTCTACAGTTGCACCGCCAAGCTACCAGAATGCATTGAATGGCTGCTTACGTAGACAATGAATGGGACGCGTGGAAAGGACGGAGGCTACGCTCCTCATTTGCATAAAGTTGAGGTCTAGGCTACTTTAAGCAAATCAGGGGCGTCCGGCGCAACTCGCCGCCTCTGGAAACTCCCAAAAAACGTTTAAACTAAACGTTGTCGATCTAAAATAAAGACAGATTCAGCAACTGCAGGGCTTATTTCTTGCATAAAATGTTTTCAGAAACACATTTTGAATTTGTTTGTGAACTATTTTTGTAATATTAGAGATGAAAGTTTCCAAACGAGCCACCATGTGTGCATTTGTGGGAAGCGAGGTGATCCCTCTCGTCCAAAAACGCCCATGTGGACACGTACCATAACCGAGGACAGGGGGCGTGCACTTCTGTTGTCGTTGAGCCGGTCAACTGTGAATGTTGTGTTAACTAACCGTAACCAACAAATCCTACTCATTCTGCCTTTAAGTTAATGATAATTAATGTACTTTTGATTAACTTATTGCTAGGACATTTACCTGTGAATTTGCTCTTGCCTTCACCACTGCACTTAAGAAATACTTGCTAAAATATTACACCCATATCCATGTTCAGTTCAAGTTTTTGTTTACTTGTCATTCCAGCTATAAAATCTCTCAAGACCTGGGTATAAAATCAACAAAGCATCAGACACAACATAACTGTGCAGTCTGCTTGAATGTTTTTCATTCTATCATCACGTTATACACCCACGATGACAGGACGGCCAGAATAACAGTGAATCATATTATTAGCTCCTTTGCTGCCATAACATATCTGATACTTCTCCCTCAACACCTCAGTCTCCCTGGAGAAGAGACACTCTGAATGCCACAACGCCACCTGTGTGCCCCTGAGTTTATGTTTCTAAATACCGGCACAGCTCAACGTGGGGAGGTGGCACCCAGCAAGGACACTGGTGGAGAAGGAGGAGGGTGTGATGGTGAGCATTTAGGAGTTTCAGGGCAGGAGGGGTCTCAGAACGTCAGTGTTAATGATCACATAGAGCCCAGTGAACAGTGAAACCATTGTAACTGCTGAAGCTCACCATCGCAGAGCCCGTGCCTGCTACTGTCTGAATGCATGCAAATCCGAGCTTGACGGGCACCTGTTGTGGATTCTTGCCCTTGACACCGCTCCGGTCTGCTGGGTGCTGGGTGTTGTTTGGTCTCGTTCTGACCCAGACTTGAACTCCCTCACAGCTGTCACTGATCCACAGCTATTCCAAACTCCTCTGGCATAGAGAGCAGTACTGGATGATACAACGAGGGAATGAAAGATGCCACTGACGAGTCTAAAAGTCAATGCATTTTCCATTTTCCATTAAGATTACTCTGTATGTGCTGTTGAGAACATACAGGCTGCACGTTTATTAAAAATATGTTGTATTTCAGCTATAAGTAACTTTTTTTTGGGACAGTTTATATCATCGGTTGAAAGTAACAAAGCACTTTTACTCGAGTACTTGTACTTTACTTCAGTGTTTCCATGCATTTTATGCTACTTTCCACTTCTACTCTACTACATTTCAGGAGCAAATATTGCACTTTTTTACTTGTTACTATGCAGATTCTAATTTAAAAAAAAATAAATATGATCAGTCAATTAAATCTGTTTTTTAATGTCTGTTTTTTAATGTTGTTGTTTCCTGTGTTTGGTGAGCCGAAGAGAAATTTCCACCCTGGTGGACAATAAAGATTTATTGTATTGTATTATTGTATTGTAAATAAATAATATAATAAAAAAGGATAACAATAATAAATCTTTTTTGAAAAGCATTTTAAATAACTAGGTTGTAATAATAAGGAAGGAATTAAAAATAATAATAATAAATATTTTAATTCCATCCCTTCAATCTTTTTTTTTTTTTTTTTTTTGCTCAAATCTACTCTTTTTTTTTTTTTTTAAACAAAACCAAAAAAAGGATGAAATAGTCACAATAATTTTAGCAACAAAATCTTAAATAAATTATGTATCTGTTGTTTTTTTTTTTTTTTTTTTTTTACAAATATCCACCCAACAATAAGGATTTATTGTATTGTATTATTGTGTTGTAAAAAAAAAAAGGTAACAATAATATTTTTTGGGGTTAAAATATTAAGGAAGGAATCAAAAATAATAAATATCTTTATTCCATTCCTTCAAATATTTATTAATCTAGTTATAAAGTATAAACATGGCTGGTCCTTTAAGTCCTGTGTCTTTGTTTAGCTTGTGTCGCCCTCTGCTGTTCAGGCAGTGTAATTACACCACTACAACACCAATAACAGAACAGTTCAGTGAAGACGACTGGAAATAGAGGGACACTTGTGTTGTAAGGTAAGCTATAAATTAAACACCAAATTAAATGCACACAAAGTGTCATATTCCTCCGAGGCATGAGGACTTTAATTAGGTTGTAAAATAACTATTGTGTATGTTAAAGTCGTTATTTCGAGCTAAAACTTTAGTCACTCGACGTTTTGCAACTAAAGCAAAGATTTTGAAATTGACCAAAACATTTCAAAATCACTCCATGCTTCTGAAAGAGTCATTGCGAGACTCAACAGACAAACTTTTTGTTTTACTTTGGAAACTTTGTAGGTAAATAAGCAGCAGTGAATCCGCCATTATTCCCAGTTTATGAGGTTTTCCTGAAATGAGGAAGTGAGCCCACCTGACCGCAGGTAGGTGAGGGAGTGGCCACCTGCAACCTTCTGCTCGACCAAACTAACTAACTAACAGTGTGAGACACACAATCTGTCAGGCCTGGACTCACCGAGAGGAATTACACTTTCTGTCAAGCTTTTATTCTGTTAGAGGGAATTAAACCAGAATAAGGTAAGACACAAGATTTATACATGCTTATGTTTATTTCAGCAGAGGGAATCACAACTTTACTGCTGCTGAGGTGAGTCATTACAACTAATACAAGTGCTTGCATGCAATAGGCCCACATATATAGAGGTTAAACTGCATTTAAACCATTACATAAGCTTAGAATTCAGCTTATTTGTTAAACTGGTTCTGTTTTTTCCTCTTTTTAATATATTTTCTTTCTTGTTTAGGCTATATCAAGTGTCAAACTTGTCTTTGAAGCTTGAATTATTGTGTTTTTTGTCAAGATATTGATTATAATGGCACAATGTGAAGCACTAGCTGCCATTTTCACCCAAAGAGAGAGAAAGAGAGATAGAGAGAAAGAGGAGTTTGTTCATTATCAAAGCAAGTCTGTGCAGGTGAAGCAGCAGCCAGCCACATTCCTGTGCCTGGGGTCATGACAGTGCAGTGTGCAGACCCTCAGCAGCAGCACAACACTGTGTGTAGACAGCTCAGGCCTGTCTGATGAATACCTGCCTGTGTTGACAAGCTCCGAGCAGGAAAAAGAGGCTTCACTATAACCACTGTACTCACTCTGTGTTTTTGTTTAATGTTTAATTCAGTGATTTGTCGATATACTTGTTATACATGCGTCAGATCTTTATCTCAAAAACATTCTTTACTCAAATTACTGATAAAAAAAAGTCCCTTCTGTTGGATAGGTAGCTTAGGTGTAATGTGATTTCTGACAGTTTGTTGCTGAGTGTTTTCCCAGAATGCCCACAAACACCATCTGATGACACTTCTTGAAGGAATTGATGTTAATACAGTCAGTTGTGCATGTCATGACACATTCTGGCAAAGGCAGTGTCTTCTATTGCACCACAGTCAAGGGTTGAACCTGTGTAGGAACCGTAGCATAGCTGCAACTAACGATTATTTTCATTGTCGATTAATCTCATAAAATGGTGAAAAATGTCGATCAGTGTTTCCCAAAGCCCAAGATAACGTCCTCAAAAAAAATGCTAACTTGAAGTGTCTCAGTTGTTTTGCTTTTTTTAAATCAAAATTACACAAGGAAACAGAAAAGTACTGATCTTGGGTCTAAATATCAGTAAAATTTCAGTAAAACATAAAGCCTTATCAAGGTGATAAAGATAATATGACATAAGATCAATTTTGTTGATCCCATGCAGGAGAATTTATAATAATAAGATGCATAGTATTAGGGCTGCAACTACTGATTATTTTCTTTGTTGATTAATCTGTTAATCATTTAATTGAGAAAATAATCAGTTGTTTGGTCTATAAAATGGTGGAACTGTCGATCAGTGTTTCCCAAAGCCCAGGATGACGTCCTCAAATGTCTTGTTTTGTCCACAACTCAAAGATATTCAGTTTACAGTCATAGAGGAGTAAAGAAACCAGAAAATATTCACATTTAAGAAGCTGGAATCAGAGAATTTAGACCTTTTTTCTTAAAAAATTACCCAAACTGGTTAATCAATTATCAAAATAGTTGGTGATTAATTTAATAGTTGTCGAATAATCGTTGCAGCTCTAAACTGTAGCCTGACTGATACTGGATTTTTCAGATATTTTAAAAATCTAATAACAATATGTATCTGCCCACAGTAAAAATAACATAAACTAACAATCTTTGGATTTGATTCCTTTGATTTAAAAAAACAAACAAACATTTTTTAGATTTTGAACAAGATACATACTGAGCGAGACATCGCAACTTGGCATTGTTCTCTGATGTAAAGGTGACACTGTCTCTAATTTAAAGTAATAATCTTTAAGATTTTCATTTAAATAAATGTCTGTTAAGTCACCATCTATGGCCGAATAAGGCAACTCAGTGGTGATTGAGCTTATGGCCCACTGATGTTCACTGTGAAAGCCCTTGTATTTGCAGTATTACGAACTGGGGTTGTGTTCCAAATCGCATACTTTTTCTTTTTACTTTTAGTACATACTACATTTACAAGTACGTACTGTTGCATGCAGTAAGCATACAATTGGGACGTACTACTTCGTCATAACATTGTTCCTTGAACTTTGACCCTCTTGCTCATTTATCCGCTGCACAGAGGATTGTGGGTCAGATGCTGGCTTGCATACGGCAAAATGCAACCAGATGTAGTAGAACATCCTGGTATTTTTGGCATACTGCATTTGATGTACTATGTATTGGGACATTCTAAGTATTTTTTTGGCATACTAAATAGTATGGTAGTATGGGTAAATGGTTACTATGGCCGAACAAACAAAGAAAAGAGCGATGACTACAGACGATGAAACTATAAAAACAAATGCAAAACCAAAAATTATTTAAAAACAAATTCGACGTCACAAAGGCACCACACCAAAAATACACCTGTAATTACAATTTATCGCCAAAGGTGCCGCCAAAGAGAATGAAATAGATGTCTTTGAGATGTAACTTTAACTCAAAGCCATTGGACAACCTCCGGATCTGAAGTGAAGCCAATGTGGAAGTGTCTTAAACTTGCATCCTTTCTAATAGCCAGCAGGGGGCGACTTCTTCAATACAGCATGATGTTCATTTAGTAAATTATGGCCCCATTTAGAGTCAAATAGACCTTAAAGCAGGATATGCTTTAGGGCGTGGCTACCTTGTGAATGACAGGTCGCTACCACGGCGTTGTCCGGTCTGGGAGTTGTCCGTGTTTTGGTCTTACAACTTTCACCCTTTCACCGTGTGTTTTCAGTTCATGAAAGTTAATTGTAACATTATGGTCGTCTAAAAATATCTTGATTCGGCGTTCGGTTGTACTTAGCTCTACCCTCTCGTGCCACTTCTGGTTGCAAAATACCAAGATGGCGACGGCCAAAAATCAGAATTCGAGGCTTCAAAACAGCAGTCCACAAACCAATGGGAGACGTCACGGTGACTACGTCCACTTATATAGAGTCTGTGCTCAAAACTGGTTTGATTATTGTCTCGTTGAATTGCTTAGTCTTTAAAAGTCAGAAAATAGTGAGAAATGTACATCACTCTCTCAAATATCCAAAATCTTGTTTGTATGACCAAAGGTCCAACATAAAGATGATGAATGATTAATTGACTATGAAAGTAGTTGCAGAATATTTTTCTTTTGATCCACTATTAATCGACTGACAGATCATTGCTGCTCTACACAAACACGATACAGATCTGCAGTAAGCGAATATCGCTTGATATATCGGCTTGAACAGTTTATTGGTCTCCTCTCTTTATCAAGTGGAGCCTTGGTGAAGTTTGCAGCTGCTCCATCAGGAATTTAATTCTCATTTATCAAAATGTGTCACCCTGAGTCAGTCCCTGTCATTCACCTCCTAGATATACTGTACAGTACGTTCCTAACAAAACACACAAGAGTTCAGAAATGTAAGAGCGGCAGCAGTAATGTGCAGGAATAACTCCTGATGTTGACAATTGTTTGGGTACTGAATATTCCCTCTGAAGCGTTTGTTGTGGCTGAGCGTTGAAAGAGTTTGTTCAGTCCACCTTGCTTTCAGTTCAGGATAAGAATCTCCCTCGGGAACAGTTGTTACCATAACAACTCAAGTGCCAGCATGACAGTGTGTGTGAGAGGCAACAACACTGTGTGCGTGTGCCTGGAAAAGTGTTGCTTTTGTTCACTTAAAAAAAAAAAATAGAGAGTTGTTAGAAACACGTCGAAACACTTCATGGCCGTCAGTGATTTTAAAAAGGGGCTTTTTGTTGTTGACAAAACTCTCCTGCTGTTAAAATAACCACTAGACTGTTGCCCAACAAAATTACAATATGGCCTGGCATCGTTTCCACATTTTCGAGACTAATGCTAATACGATATGAGTTTTGGAACGATACCAAAAGCCTTTTTGGATATCTTACTTTGACAAATTTAAACATATTTTTCCACAAAATCCTTGTTTTATATTCAGCAAATTAAGCCAAACTTCTCAAATGTTAAATGTTGTCTAACATACTAGCAGCTGAAAACTTACAAAAACAGTTTAAAATTGTCAATATTATGATTTAAACCCATAATTGTCTGATTAAAGAATAAGTAACCAAGGCTGTGAGTTGATGGCAACTTTCAATGCCAGACCATGACCCGTATTTATCAAACTTCTAAAAATTACACCTAATAAAAGAGCCAATTTAGGAGTGAACCTGTTATTTAAGACACATTTATGAAGCAGCTTACTCCGATTTACAGCAAAGTGTAAGTGGAACCTTTAAGAGCAGACGTTTGCTACATTTAATCTTGTTCATCTTCTAAAATGTCCTTTTAATTTTACTCAGTGATATGTTTTTCTACGATTATTTTATTCTCGTGAAATCTGTAATATGTCCAGCAGCAATTATCATGTGAAATTAACGATAATCTAATGAAATAAAAATGTATAAATGAGGATGAAATAACAGGAAATTGGCTTAAAAAATTTAAACTTTTGGAGCTACCCCCTCTTTTTGGTCTTAATATTTTTTTAGTTGATTAGTCATTTTTTATGTTTTTCTCATGCTGAATGACTTATTTCTAAGAAACTTATGAGCACATCTCTGTAAGCACAAGATTTAAAGTGGTGCTGAGAAACTGATCTGTCGATTAAATCGATTAGTCGACAAAATCGTGTGAGTGTTAGTCGACTAAGAATTTCTTTTGTCAAGAACAGCTCAAGAAACTTTATCTTTTCAGTCCTTTCTCTATACCTCATTGTTCTGGGTTTAAGTGTTTAAGTGTTAAGAATTAAAACTAGACAAACATCAAGTCTCACACACTTGTTGCCTGATGTAGACTGGAGGTCACGGGGATTCAACAATGACGCAGAAAACAGGCCTAAATCTTCACCATTCATCATTCAGTCTTGACTTTTTCTTTCCAGATTTCCTTCTTTGTGTTTTGTTTTTGTAACTTAGCTTTTGTCCAGCAGATTATGCAATGCTGTATGAGCAATTGTAGTAATCTGTAATGTATATACTGTATGTCACCAGGTTAACTCATTGTTTATTCCACTCGAGCTAAGGAATGTATTTGTATATCCGCCTCCCCACGTACTTCAACCCGTGGATGTTTTTTTTTTCTCAGAAGTAATCTTAAACTTCGCCCTCGGCCTCCTCAATCCCCTCATGTCAGGCCTCCCACACCCAGGTGATGGTGGTGCAACATGCCGGCCACGCTGCACACTCATCCTCTCTCTCTCTCTTTCCCTTTCTCACCACACACAAACACACCCACACAGCCCTGCTGGGGAATTCATGGCCTCAGGCTAACAAAACACAACCTCGTCCAACAGCGGCGGAAAAGCCCTGAGAGAAACTAACACGGCTTAGCAGCTCCCTCGCAGCACTACTGCCAGCATGGAGCTTCGTTTATGAGAAAACACGTTATGACACTTTTCTGACGGACACTGTTGTGAGGTGGGTAACCCGACAGAAATATCACAGCTGGCTGCGTTGTCAAGGTTGTTTTAAAGTATTTAGCTCTGTTTGCTGAGTTAACATGCCCTCAGATGTTTGATTGACAGATTGATTAATGTGAGGAGTGGAGAGTTATGTTTGGGGGCTTAAAGGTGCTGAGAGTATTTTCGTGATTTTTTTATTTCATGTATCAGTTGGTTGCTGCCCGTCTCTATGCTAGATGTAACCTGAAAGTTCAATCAGAATGTGTGCAAGCTTTCAGCTTTTTTCACCCATGGGTGCACTGCAGTGAAAAGATTTCGGTCGACTGTTTCCAGGTGTGTAGCAGCGCCTGTGACTTTGGCTGCGTGCATATGGTTTTTATGATGTTTAGTAAGCGTCCGTCACCATGTTTGTTTAAGGCTAAGTGGTTGGAGCAGAATCTCAGGCAGCTGGGATGTGTTTTTTTATAAGGTATTCATGTCTTTTAAAGGCAGGGTTGGTAAAGATTTTAGAATTTTTTTTTGTTATATTTGTTGAAATTCTCATTACATATTGACAGCAATCAATAAATCAAATGCTCTGGCAAAAAAAAGAAAAACATCTGGTATCTGTGGCTGTTTCAGGACTGTAATAAACCCGTCCAATTATTTAATTCGGCCTGAATGTAATGATTGGATGGGCTAACTGCCTACCTGCGCCGTTCACGTTCATTGGGATTGTCTTTGGAGGGAGGCCTGAAGTGACGGACTTCATTCTCTCTAGATTTAGCGACTTTTGGAGCTATAGTGCTGCGAGCTACTTTCATTCGAAAAGAGTTGGCAACACTGGGCTTGTTTTTTGCTAGTTTAAAAAACTAGTTTTCTCTTACTAGTTTTTCAAGATCACCCACCCTGCCTTTAAAGGAATAGACATTTGAGAAAAACTCTTACTCACAAGAGTTAGATGAGAAGATCGATACCAGTCTCTGCATTTCTGTACGGTAAATATGTATCTGGAGGTAGCAGCCCGTTAGCATAGCTTAGCATAAAGACTGGAAACAGGGGGAAACAGCTAGCCTGCTTTGTCCAAAGGTTACAAAAAATCAACCTACTAGCACCGCTAAAGCTAATGAGCTGAAGTGTAAAGCAGGAAGTCATTGCCAGGAAATACTCCGCTAAGTCACATAGCCCCCTTTAAAACCACACAAATTGTCATTTTTACTTTTTGTTTTTTGTACAACAAGATATAGCGTGTTAAATATTGAACTATGGAGGTGCTGGTAGGCAGAAATTGTTACCCTCAGACAGAGCCAGGCTAGCTGTTTCCCTCTGTTTCCAGTCTGTATGCTAAGCTAACCATACCATCTCCTGGCTCTAGTTTAAAGGAACAGTGTGTAACATTTCGGGGGAACCGCTGTCCGGCGTTTTGAATGTAGTATTTTTTATAACAATTATTATGGTAAGGATGGCCTCTGAGCAAAGCGAACGGTGTTACAGAGGTTTTGCACTCGGCGGCTCACGTTACCACAGTCTTGGAAAGGGAGGAGTGGGCGAAGGGGTCCTCAGTTGGTTGCAATCTGCAACCACACCGCTAGATGCCACCAAATCCTACACACTTTTATATTGAATGGACAGATATGAGAGTGGTGTCAATCTATGTGGTGTCTATCTCAATGTACACTACATCCCAAAATGTCAAATTATTCCTTTAAGAAGGACAAGAAGTCATCACTGTTGTTTGGTTTCGGACAGATTTAGGTATCGTTTCGGTTTACGAAACAGGTTGTCCCTGTCAGCCAGTAGACAGCTAGTTTCTCCTTCAATACGGCAAATGTTATGAAATGTAAGTTGAAGAAGATGATACAAGTCTGCACACTGTCAACATTTTGCTTTATGAATCACACAGGCCCTCACTTGAAATCACGGTTAGGAAGGAATTTAATCAGGCGGATCTCTGAATCAAATGATATGAGTCATAGACGCCACATGGCACAAGATCACAGCATGAAAATGAAGCTTAGCATGACTGTAGTACTATGATGAAGCAAGTCACAGAACAGTGTGTACTCTTGTTTTGAAGACACATCGTCACTACACTTAAATCTTGATACTATATGAAACAGGATTTCCTCTTCCGTGTGTCGAATTTGTCTACTTCAGGGTTAAAGATATCAGCCAGTTAAGGACCCCTGGCGTTTCACTACTCATTCTAAATCTTAATTAAAGTCTTTTTCCCCCTTTGTCTGTCGAAAGGATGTTACGGATATGATGGTGCCGACCCAGCCTTGAAGATGTATGAGGTGATGTCCGGTGACACCCTGTCCTGGAAGGTACCCAGTCCAAGACAAAACAGCACAGACTCCAGCCCCGAATCGCAATTCACTGGGGACGGAGGGCCCGTCAAGATCCTCAAAGTGTGCTTCTGCACCAACAACAACCTGGGCAAGAACTTCAAGCTGGTTAAATGTGACGGCTCCTGGCAAATAAGGGTGAGAGTACTCTACAAAGATATGGGGAAGGGAGGTGATGTGTCAGAAGACAGATATCTGTTTTATTTGGCCTCCTTAACATGCTGGAAAGTTAATACATCGTTTATCACTGCACAAACAATCTAAAAAAATGTCAACATTTCTTTTACAGCTAATTTGTTAGCCCTTACACGTAAAGATGAAGAAACCACAAAGTGCAATAACTGGAAGGGTGACAAAAAATACACGATATTTAAATTTTTTTTTAAAATTTTTTTTTTAAATTTTGTCTCCTTCAGGCCATCATACGTTCGATTCTGATCTCTGGTCGATTGGGCCCGGACATCGAACATGTAGGATGCTACGGTCTCCTGTTGAAGCACATCAAGTCAGAAGAGCTTCACTGGCTGCATCCAGATCTGACCATCGGAGAGGTGGAGCAACGCTACGAGAGCCATCATGTGGAAGCTGAGTGGAGGTACAGATCCATTACTAGGTTGTTTGTGTCTGATTTGATCTTGTAGAGCGAGCGTTTGAAGGTCATCTGTTTAGAGACATCTTAGGGCTGCATTATTTTGAAAAAATATTTAACTGTGATTATTTTGACTGATATTGCGATATATCATTAGAGGGAATGATAATTTATTAAATCATTATTCTCATTTTCATTGAGACACAAATTAAACTGATTATGGTGTGATTTTTGCAGGGATCTGTACCAAACAAAGATGTTTTCTTAAGTCTGTAGTATATGGTGTGTAGGCCAGGACATCTCTGCAGCACCACAGTATTTAATCTGCGCCTCCTGCGATTTGAAAATCGCAGCAGGCCATATTCTGATTTCGATAACATTTCGATTAATTGTGCAGCCCTAAGGCATCTACACTGTTTTGATATTAAAATACGGCATTTAACAAGCTTGCATGGTGTATCACTTTTCTTTTTCAAATGCAGGTATGACCTTCGGATCAGATATGTTCCTGTCAATTTCTTGGAAAGATTCAAAGATGACAGATCTACGTTAGTGTATTTTTACCAACAGGTAAGTGTATTTCATTTTTTTACTTTTTGGCTGGTATACAATTCATTGTGCCGATGGATATTTGGCAATAAGAGGTGTTGTTTTCAGCAGCTGTCAATATGTCCACTGGTTTTGTGATGATAAAGTTTCATTTTCTGCAGGTGGCTCTCTTTTTGTTTTGAACAAATCTACATACGACTAGAAAAGTCCACTCAGTAGAGTATTGGTGTGTGTATGTATTGGTATATCAGATTTCTCTGTTTGATTTTATGACAGGTGCGTAGTGATTACATGCAGTATCATGCCAGCAAGGTCAGTGATGGGATGGCGCTGCAGCTCGGTTGTTTGGAGATCAGGTGAGTCACCGCACTCTTCTCATTCTTTGGCTCTCAAACTCTTAATTGCATTTATTTTATTGAATGCAGTGATGATGGTGACTTGATGGAGTCGTTAGAGTTATACTGACAAGTGTTATACAGAATGTACTGTGGTAAGTTTCACGTTAGTGATTTGGGTTATTTTGGGATAGAGCGACAAGGATTAGTCGACTAATTGATTATTCAATCAACAGAGAAATAATCGCCAACTCTTTTGATAATCAATTAATTGTTAAAGTAATGTTTAAATGCTGTTTCCAGCCTCTCAATTATGACAATTTTCTGCTTTTCTCTTGTTTTATATCATATTAAACTGAATATCTTTCATTTCTATTAGACATTTTATAGATCAAATGATTAATCTAGAAAATAATTGGCCGATTAATCAACAATGAAAACATTTTTTTTTTTTACAGGAGATTCTACAAAGACATGAATGCAAAAGGTCTCGAGAAGAAGTCCAACTTTGAGCTGCTAGAGTAAGTTTATATTTTACATTAATCTTGTAACTTTGGTGACATAAATTCACTCATTATTCTGTATGGATTGATAGTCAACCCTTTTAAAAGCCCCACTGGATAACGCACCTTGTAGCAGCTTGATTACATCTTTTGTAGATCATTAAAAGTCGACATATAGAACATGATGTTTTAATCTGGTAGCAATTTTTCATTTAAATCCCTACTTTTTTTCTGAATGTTGCTTTACAAATGAAGAAAAGAAGTGGGCCTGGACCTCTTCTTTCCTCAACAGCTGATTAACAGCATGAAGGTAAACTATGTTAAGACAACCACATATGTATTTTCCATATTTACTACTGGCTGGTCGATCAGACCTTCCTCATAGTACACATGAAATAATATTTAAAATGTCCCTGCTTGTGATCCAGTCAAGGCATCTACGGAAGTTGATCCAGCAAACGTTTCAACAGTACGCAACACTCAAGGAGGACGACTGCATGATCAAGTTTTTTGAGACCCTCAAAGACTTCGCCAATTATGATGAAGAGGTTTTCCCATGTGAACTAGTGGTGAGTAGCTCCCTAAGTGCTACCGTAGTTATAAACATCAGGAGCTCCAAACATTAATCTGCTCTTTTTTTACAGTAATATTACAAACATTTAACCACCGTCACTTGTCAACAGCAAGGTTGGAGTCTAGCGGTGGAGCTGGTCATCGGAGGGAGGGGGATTCGCCAACGCACACAGAAGGATTCAGCGGTAAGCATGGTGAAGATTTACTTGAGAGGGCTTTGACCTTTCATCATATATCACATTGTGTTGTGAAAATCTATCTAGTTCCAGGATTTTGTTTAATGAATAGTTGGACATGATATGAGTGATATGCAAAGGAAAAATTCTACATTAATAAATAAATAAATGCATAAATACGTAAACAAATACATACATTTAAAAAATAAATATAAAATAAAAAAATAAATGCTAAAATAAATAAATACAATTTAAAATTAATAAAAATAAATACATAAATAAATAAAAGGGAAAATTAAACAAAAGAGTAAATAAATAAGGGAATTAATACAAAGATAAATAAATAAAGAAGCAAATTAAAACAGAAATATCAGTTTTTATTATATTGTATCAATTAATTAATGGCTACATTTATTTTTGATACATTCATTTGTTCAATTTATGACATATTTATCTATGTATTATTGAGTCATTTATTTATTTGTTAATTTATTTTTTATTTTGGCAGGTTCTGTCCTCCACAGATGCTACGTCATTATTGTATTATAATATATATATATATATAAAACACAGCTTGCCAAATGTCATCAGTCCCATGATCATAATTCAACTTATTGCATTCCTCCTTTTTCTTGCCTCAGCCTGTTTTTATGGCCGACTTCAAGCAGATCAAGAAAATACAATGCTTAGCTCAGAGCGACGGCAAGGCTCTCCTAGACCTCAACATAGAGGGGGCCAGACAAGTGAGTACAACAACACTATCTACCTTTTATACAATAGTACTTTGTCCAGTGTTAAGAATCAGAATAGCTAAAATAAGTAAATACATTTACTATAGAGAGCGTCTGCACAGGAAATGTGACCCGATACATGTGCTTCTTTCTGATAGTGTCTATCGATCAATGTGGCCACGGTCCCGATGGCAGAGAACATGATGGACCTTATTGATGGCTACTGTCGCTTGGAAAATGACTCAGATGATACTGTTATCTACCGAGCAGATAAAGGTGTGTACGACTCAGCCTCTTCCCCCCTGTTGCAACATCACCGTGGTTAAAAGCGTACAATATATATTGTTTTTAAAGATGGAGCATAGTTGGATGCCTTATTGTGACACACTACAGGCGAAAACATTGTTTTTCATGCACTGGTCAATTTTGAGATTTTGGGCTATTCTGCTTCCATAACATGTCTTCTTTCAGACTAGTGGAAAGAAAACACATTTAGGTGTTTGTTTTACTACTTTGTCTTTTTGCGTCTGCAGATTTCTCCTAGATTTACCCAAAATTACCATTAGATAACGCCTCATTTGCATATTTAAACATAACATTTCAGAAAACTTGTAATACAAAAAAATATTTTTCTTAATGTAAGTAATCAATTGGGGGAAGTTTCATGGTGATATCTATTAGTTAAAGATGTTTACCCTATTCACCTGCAGTGTCTTCTACCATCTATATCTTTAAAGACTGTTTTCTCAAAATGAGTTTTTTCTCATACTCTGAGCCAGAAATCTCCACTTCAGTAGCAATGACATACACCAAACTTTCCAATTTCATTCCTATCTATATTCTGAAGGTTTTTACCGAGGGGTTTGTTTATATATCATTCACAGCCTGATTTATAGAACATTTTATCCCTAAAAACATGGTGAAAATTGATTTGTTTTTATGGCTGTCCACAGTATTTTCTAAGATACAAAGAGATATCTATAATTCCCTCTGTAAAAACCTCTGAAGCCAATACGTCGACAAAATGAAACAAGAATTTTGAACCTGGCTTTATCCAACGTTTAGATTTCTGTTTTAACACAAATCTGACAAGATAATGCGTTATTTGCATACTTAAACATACCTTTGCAGAAAACTTGTAATACAAAAAATGATTTGTCTTAATGTAAGTAAATCAACTGGGGAAGTTCCATGGTGATATCTATTAGTTAGAATTTGTACCCTGTAGAGTCTCCCCTTAAAATCTGTATGAAAGACATTTAAAATGTATTATTTAAACTTAACTGGACTGATTTCTCTCCTAGATGCCAGTACACGGTGCGCCCTGCCTGAGATTCCTACAGAGTGAGTGGATGTTGGCTGTTTTACGACGTTGAATGATTTGTGCCCTCCCTCAGAGTCCAAGCTGTGGTTTGGTTGTAATATGAAATGAAAAGTTATAGTTATTGATGAGAGAGGCTGTTTTATTGAATCATTCTGTCGGCGCTCTGAGGGAGCCATAAGTTAGAAATTTATGAGCAGGGTTTTTCTCTCATTTTGTCTTTTTTCTGGAGCAGTAGAGACACCACCTCGCTCAGACACAGTATGGGTGAGCTAACCATTTCATGACCTCCTCCATGTATAATACAACACGTAGCATCTTCAAATCCAAACTTGTTTTGTCATTACCTTACAAGAACAACAAGTAAAAGCATGTTGATCTTTCTTTTGTGTTTTTTTAGGGTCAGATATCTATTGTGAGATAGATGAAAGGCCGAAATCAGGTTTGTTTAACGTTTGTATTCATGTCTTTTGCAGAATAATAACGGTGTGAACTCACTTTCCAACCTTCATTTATGTAAATCTTTTTCTATAGTTGTTAAGTACGGGATCGACCGAAGTGACATTGTTCTCGGCCGAATCCTTGGTGAGGGTTTTTTCGGGGAAGTCTACGATGGAGTTTACAAAAAAGACGTAAGTGTATCTCCCTAGTTGAAGTATATCAATACTAACAGCAAAAACAGATTTAAAAAAAAAACTATAAAACTATATATAGACTATAATAGTGGGAAACTGGTTGGAGAAATATAAATTTATACAATACTTATGTTACCAGGAGTCACAATTGCTGTAGTTATAGAATATGAAATCTTATTAACGGCATCTTAACTTGCATTACATGTGCATTAGGGCAGCAACTAACAATTATTTTAATTGTCGATTACTCTGCTGCTGCTAATACTGCCTATCACATTTATCTAAAGCCTAAATTAAGATCTTCAGATTACAAGTTATGTCTGTCCAACAGTCCAACCCCAGAAATATCAGTTTACTGTCACATAAGACAGAGGAAAGCAGCAAATTGTCACAATTGGAACCAGAGAATATTCTGTGTTTTTGCTTGACTCAAAGGGATAGTAGTTTTGAAGTGAGGTACTTATCCATAGTCAGTGTTTTACCTACAGTAGATGACGGTCGACCTGTTTGGAGAAGCAGACAGGAGTTACTGCACAGGAGCAAAGCAATGTACTGCTGTGGACGGGGCCGGCAGCAAAACGTATTTTAGCCACCTAAAAGAAAGGCCCACCTGAAAAAATCAATATCACTTTAGGTGTACACTATATTTAGAATATTTTCACCACTTTACCTTGCTGTGAGTCAGCCCTTCCAGACAGGGAACTGAAGCTGTTATATCCATCTATGCTCTCGCCAAAGCCACCAGACTCCATTGAAAAAACTTGCAGAACACAGGGAGTTGCTGGTCTACTGCTGCCTTAATCAGTTCATTTGTTTGTGCTATTTTGTTGACTTTGGTTGAATCTGAAGGTCACACTATAGCACAAACAAACTAACCGATCAAGGCAGCGGTAGACCAGCAACCCCCTGTGCTCTGCGAGGTAAAATTACTGTTTTTTTCAATGGAGTCTGGTTGCTTTGGCGTGAGCATAGCTAGCGGCTTTAGATCCCCTTCGGAAACATAGACTGTATAGCTGTCTCATTGCAAGGTAAACCAGCAAAAATATTCTAAATATAGCTTACACCTTACATTGATTTTTTTTAGGTGGCTTAAATATGTTTTGCTGCCGGTCCCGTCAACAGCACTACATTGCTTTGCTCCCATGTCGGTACTCCTGTCTGCTTCTCCAAGCTTGGGGCGTGCCGACCGTCATCTACTGTAGGTAATACACTGACTAAAGATAAGTACCTCATACAACCCCACTTTAAAACACTCAAGCTATCCCTTTTAAATTATGAATCAATTATCAGAATAGTTGCAGAATAATTTTTCTGTCGGCTACAGTCTGTTTGCGTAAACGCTCTTACTAGTTTCCATTCAAATGTCCACAGCATCACTGTGTCTTTTTCGGTTGTTGAATCAACAGAATGGCGAGAGGGTTAATGTGGCAGTGAAGACCTGCAAAGACTGCACACCTGATGTGATGGAGAAGTTCACGAGTGAAGCAGGTAATTAGAAAAATGTGCAGAAGATCATGAAATAAATGTGATAACATTATTAACTATGAAGATAACTTTGTGAACTTTGTGTGTTTGCCAGTGATTATGAAGAACCTCGATCATCAGCACATCGTCAAACTGATTGGAATCATAGAGGAAGACCCTGTGTGGATCGTCATGGAGCTTTATGAGTTCGGAGAGGTCAGTGCCAATCTTAATGTCGTGATTTTGGTGTTAAAGCAATCATACCTTTTATAAATGATGTAGATGTGGAATAAGTCAATTCCTGTCTTTACTTAAATGTTGACATTGCAGCTCGGGAATTACCTGACTGAGAACGAGAAGACGTTGACAAGAACAACTCTGGTGCTCTTCAGCCTGCAGATCTGCAAAGCTCTCGTCTACCTCGATGGGGTCAACATGGTGCACAGGTGAGAGGCTCCTTTTATTTTTGGTGCTGTTATCCAGGAAGTGTTATTATCCTGGCTGAAAAAAAGAATCAAATAATAATCATGAATCAGGATCAATTTCTCCATATGGAGCCATGTTGTAACCAAGCAGCAACCTCTGGTGCTGAGAAGTGAAGCTAATGCAGAAGTGCCTCAAACTTGCATTCTCTCTAATAGCCAGCAGGGGGCGACTCCTCTGGTTACAACAAGAAGTCTGATTGTATAGAAGTCTATGAGAAAAATGAGCCTACTTCTCACCTGATTTATTACCTCAGTAAACATTGTAAACATGAATTTATGATCTCAATCGCTAGTTTCAAGTCTTCTTCAATACAGCATGATGTTCATTTAGTAAATTATGGTCCCATTTAGAGTCAAATAGACCATTAAGCAGGGTATGCTTTAGGGCGTGGCTACCTTGTGATTGACAGGTCGCTACTACGGCGTTGTCCGGTCTGGGAGTTGTCCATGTTTTCATCTTACAACTTTAACCCTTCACAGTGTGTTTTCAGTTCAGGAAAGTTAATTATAACCTTTTTGGTTGCTTAAAATTGTCTTATGCAGCGTTCAGTTGTACTTATCTCCACCCTTTCGTGTCACTTCTGGTTGCAAAAAAACAAGACAGTCACGGCCAAAAGGCCGAACTCAAGGCTTCAAAACGGCAGTCCAAAAAACGAATAAATTACGTCATGGTGACTTGTATACAGTTTATGATTGTAACCAAGTGGCAATGTCCGGTGCCAAAACGAGTACCAAAAACTGCAGTTCTTTGCTCCAAAAGCAAGTCAATCACCATAGACCCCCATGTTAAAATGCCCAACTTTACAGTAGAAATACACGTGTTTACAACCTGGTACAAAGACGGTTTTGGTCTCGATAGCTAATTTCCCCGTTCATGTACGGGGGTGGATTTTTCTATAACTCACCTGAATTATATTAAAGGCTTAAATTTCGGAATAATTGAGGGCTTGGCCGCTTTGAGTGACAGGTGGGTGCCGTACCAGGTCACTAGCTGTTTGCTCTGCTGCGTCACCAAGGCCGTGATATTCCGAATCCTACCATAGTGAAGGCATGACCCACCCTACTCTGCCTCTGATTGGTTACCATGACATTCTCACCCTAATCCTAACCAATCTCACTCCTCATGACTAAACCTAATCAATCCAACCAACGAAGGCAGCGAGTACTAGCCAATCAGAGGCAGAGTCACCATGACCAGCTAACCTGTACTGATTTTGTATGAAATGATAATGTCTGTGCTGAAACTCTGCTTATTTCCTCAGGCAGGAGTGTATAATAAATTAGCTCTTTTGTTACTGTCATACGAAAAGAGGCACAACCTGTAATGTTCTGGGTTACAGTACGTTCTTGAAATAATAAGACAAATTTGAGTGTGATTTTCTGCACAGTGTTGATTCACAGGGATGGTGACGAAAAAGGAAAGTTGACAGTGTTATCGATACATATAGTTAGAAAAAACAAAAACAGCATCTGGATGTAAAGTGGAGTCATATCAGGTCGTGACAGTAGAAAACTTTTTTTTCATTTAAACTTGAAATATTTATACTAAGACACAACATTACAGAAAGCCGATGTGAGATGACAGAAAAACATGTCAGCGCTCAGTTGTTTCTGCAGAATGTTATCAACAGGTTTCAGGCAGCGAAGCAGCCGCTCTGGATTCAATCTCCTGTGAAGGAAAAAAACACAGACGAAGGAAATTACTTTCTGCCTGTGTGGAAAATGCAAAGATTCCTTCTGTTTTACTTTCTGCTGCGATCGTGGCAGCGCTGCAGTGGTCGAGAGGCAAATTCAGGTCAATCAGAGAGGGCTTAGGGCCGTTTAAGAAACTCTGCTTGTTTAATCTGCATTTTTTATCATCCCCATCTGACCTTTCTTTCTGTCTTATTCGGGTTTTGTCACAGAGATATTGCGGTTCGGAACGTGCTAGTCGCCAGTCCAGACTGTGTGAAGCTCGGAGACTTCGGTCTGTCGAGATACATTGAGGATGAAGAATACTACAAAGGTAAAAGAGGCACTTTGGAAGCTGATTTCGCTGTTGCACTTTTTCCTCTCGGCCACCTAATTGTCTACATTGTAATGCATACATAGAGTACATACTGTATATCCTTGACAGAATAGACAGACTAATAAAGAGGGAACATGAAATAATACAGAGGCCTCTTTATGTTCCTGTTCAACAATGAAAAATATTGACCACAAAATCTCCCATTTCCCATTTCTTCACAGCGTCTGTTACTCGGTTGCCTATCAAGTGGATGGCCCCAGAATCCATCAACTTCAGACGTTTCACCTCAGCCAGTGATGTCTGGATGTTTGGTGAGCTTGTGATACGCTAACATACAGTACAACAGCTCAGGGAAAAGACATTAAGCGGGTTTAGCACATGGCAAAAGGCAGGTGGCTGGTTAATCTTCAACACAAACAAGCATGATTTTATGAGATGGTAAAAATGATTTGATAATGATCAGAATTAAATTGAGTTTCCAAGGTACTGTAGACACAGAATTATCTCCTCCTTAGGTGCACACATGGATGATGGGTTAGAAACCACTTTATACATTTGTATAGAGCGTGTACAGGATCTCTTAATTACATGATTCAATTATTAGGTTACAGTATCATCTGTTATCACCTCTCTCTCTACTGTACCTGTCTTCACTCTAATCAAATCAGCACCATCCTGTGGTCCACTTCATAACCACACTGCGATGGTCTTCTCTGGTGCATTTCATACCAACAGACGTATCACAATCAAATAGTGCACAATACACATCTTAGTGTAGTTCGGTTCATTTGGTCCGGACCACGGGAAAGAATTATACATTTTTGCATTTTAGTTCTGATCCGGCTCACACTGCCTTTTTACAAACGATTTAGAGGAGTTCCTTTTCAGGCGGTTTTCGACAGTTGTTGGGTCCGCAACAGGGTTTGATTGACAGCTTTCACACCAGCCCAAACAAACGTTACACCCTCATCTTTTTGAAGATTTGTTGGGTGGATTCTCTTCTTCTTTGTTTGGCTTTGATTCTGCAAAATGCTGCGTGTATGCCCTCATGACCACAACATGTTCCGGTTAAGGCTGTTTTTTCGTTTCCCCTTATGGAAGTTGAAAGGAGAAATGAAACAATCCAATATTATTGCAATGGGCACATGAATAATGACGAGCATGATAATGTTTTAACCTCATGTCTAAGCATTTTTTGTTTCTCTTTGTCTACACTGATCAATAGCTGTATGTATGTGGGAGATAATGAGTTGTGGAAACCAGCCGTTCTTCTGGCTGGAGAACAGAGACGTGATCAACCAGCTGGAGCAGGGAATCAGGCTGCCCAAGCCAGACAACTGCCCTCCTGCCCTCTACTCACTCATGACCCGCTGCTGGTCCTACGATCCCAGAGAGAGACCCAACTTCACTGAGCTGGTGTTCAAGATCAGGTACTCCTTTATTCAATATAGAAAGAGCTCTAATGAGACCCTCTAATTAAGGTTGGATCTACGGTGATGAGCTTTCTGTAATGATTTCTTCTCAGTATTGATGTATGATAAAAATACACTACTACAGTTCATATACAGTAAATATATGTCAAGTGTTTTACAAGTACATTTTTTGCGACTCTCAATTGGCAATTTCTGTTGCCGTCTTAAAAATTGTCTTAATTTAATGTATTAATCCAACTACCTTCCCAGAGTAAATTCAATAAACAAGATGTTCGATCCATTGATCGCTGGTTAGTTTTATGCTGTATCAATTTTTCCCCATCCCTAGCATGTAGTTACCTGCAGTAGTAGATGTGTTTTTTGTACCTCTCTTAAGACATAATGTACCGTAACGTATTGTCTAAAATCTGTCAGTGATGTCCACAAGATGGAGAAGGAGCAGGAAGTGGAGAGAGAGCGGGACAGAGCGCGCTCCACAAAATATTTCGACCCCAAGTTCAACTTCAACGAGCCTCCTCCCAAGGTACGGATCCCTGTCCAATTCAGCCACTGTTATAGGTTGCAGAACATTGATGTAGTGCATGTTTTAATACATATTTTGAATATTTACTCCAGCCCACAAGGCAGAAACCAGGGCGGTTCGCGAGCACGCTCAGTATTGGTCTACAATTTCAGGTACAGTAGCGTACCCAGTAGCCTTTCACCTGTCTCCTCAGGTGAGGATGACTTCAAATCTAGATTTTGTAAGTGATGTGTGTATGTGTGTGTGTGTGTATCTGTGCAGCTGAGGCACGATGCTTTGTGTGCCAGCTCACCTGACCTGGCGAGCCCGTGTGAATACCAGTCCCCCGTCGACTCCATGAGCTCTCTGGCGTTGCCGGACAGCAGGTCCCCTCGGCGCCGCAGCGTGGGGGTAAGAAAGACTCAGCACTTTGTCTGAACATCTAACCTTGTCTGACAATTTTCTCACATTTGAGGTCACATGTTCAAATGTTGATAAAGCTGGAGTTAAAACTGAGACCAAAAAAAGGCGTTCCCATCATTCTTCCTCTGCACTTCTAGGAGGGCGAGTTTTTCCGAGCGGAATCGAACAGCAGGGAGGAGGCGGCGCGCCTGTGGCAGAGGGAGAGGCAGAACATGCAGAGCACTCTCCGCCGGCAGAAACAGCAGATGATGGAGGATGAGAAGTGGCTGGAGACGGAGACGAGACTCCTGGTGGGAAACAGAGCGTCATTAACTTGTGTCAACCCCCTCTCTGTGTCTCTGTGTCCCCCCACTCAGTTCAACGTGGCCCTGGAGGCTACGTGGAACGAGGCCTCGTTAAACAATACCAACCCGCTCGGTCACTCTCGACTCCCCGCTAGCCTTAAATTGAATGTTTCCCTGAAAACAGTCCCAAAGAGAGGGTCCATGTCCATATTGTATAAAATGAACCTGCCTGTTCTTTTGCAGGACCCCATGGGACCAGAGGACACTGCCGGCCCAGCGGTAGGTGTCCGCCTACACACGCTGTGATTTCAGACTCAGATTAAAAGGAAAAAAACACACTGTTAACGAATGTTTTTTTTGCATCTCACATTTCTGAGCCCAGTTTGTTTTCTTTGGCAACATATTCTTCTTATTCCCATTGGACAAGTGAGCAAATATGGTCAGCATGATGCCGCACGACATGTAGTAGTTTGTGTAGTCAGCATAATGTATTAAGTGCAGCTGCATTGATGATTAAAACAGCTACAACCACAGGCATCAACTATGATTATGTTGGTCATGGGTTTCATACATATAGACAGCACTGTTTTATTGTCTAGTCCTCATGAGATTGATCTTTTTCTATTCTTTTTAGTCCTCTGAAGCTGATGCAGAACACGGTAAGTGCTCCAAAGAAATTCACATTTTTATTCTGAGTCCTTCTGAGCACTTTCATGTCTCTCTAAACTCAACTTCTTTCTGTGTCTCTCATATTGTTCATCTCTCTGCCCTGCAGCACCTCCAGAGAAGCCCCCAAGGCTCACAGCACATGTAATTATATTGATTAATTTTTTGGGGATTGCAACATCTTTTTTTAGCAAAAGACTAATTTAATTTTATTAGCTTTGATTTTTAGATAAAGAGAATTTATAATGAACTCAGTCGTCTCAAGAAGAAGTCAAATTACCCTTCAAGTGAAAGGGAATTGATGCCACCATGCATTAAAATTAGCGCCCAGTGGATCCTTGTGGTGTAAAGTAATGAGGATGAGTATTTTAATTATTATAACACATGATTCTCTCTCACTCAGCCTGCGCCCACAGCCGAGCTGGACCGCTCTGACGACAAAGTGTACAGCAATGTCATGAACCTCGTCAAAGTTGTTGTCCAACTCAAGAACGACATCACAGAGGTGCCTCCGGAAAAATATATCACCCTTGTCAAGGTACGCCGAGACAAATTTCTGTTTTTCACGCAAATTGAAGGAATTGTAATGGAAAGCAAACCTCTCCAGTCATAGTGCTGATTAATTCTCTGCCCACAGTCTGTCGGGATGGCTTTACGAGATCTGATTCACAGTGTGGATGACATCCTGCCCACCTTACACGAGACTGTCACGACTGAGGTACAGTATATTATCTGCAGCCTGTTTGCCATCTTTTCTCATCTCCTTGCTCCCTCTCTTTATTGATTTTGTTTTTCTTTCTCCCTGCTGTTTGTGCCTGGAACAAAAAATGACAGAAATCTTCTTCAAAGGAGGAAATGACCATTTCTTGTTTACTATTCTGGCACCCAAAATCCATAGCTTGCATATTAGAGCTGTTTCTACAAAGCCGTATTTATCAATTTATCACATAGAATTTGATGCATTTTTGCAAACTTGAAACCACCAGCTGATATGCACAGGTGTTTATAGGCCTTTTACACAGCAGACATTTTGACTTCTCATAGGAAGAAAAGCACTGGTGTTAATACCCGTGATGGATGAAGTACTTGAAAGCCACATGCCACATTGAATGACTTAAGTAGAAGTTAAAGTCACCTATTAGAATATTACTTGAGTAAAAGTCTTAAATTGTTTGATATTTTCTGTACTTTACTAATTTTCTGATATTAATGTAGGTATTAAAATTAAAAGTACAAGTAAATGCTGTTAATAAAACAGCAAGCACATCAGAATTTTGAGAAATATTAAGTTTATTCCTCTTAAAATGTACACCAACTTAAAAATGGAGGCTACATTACACTTGAAGAAAAACAAGGTCTTCACAACTTAAAGGATTTAAAGAACACAATCCAGTTTTTCCTTCCCTAGTAGTTGCAGGTAGCATGTAGCATGATCTGACATGCAGCCTGGACTTCAGCGGAAATCAAAACTTAACTACGGCTTCGAGAGCACTTTGTTGGCACTTGCCCATCACGTGAATGATGCAACTTGCAAGCTAGGACCACTAATTCGCCAAACCTGCTTGCTTCCAATAGTAATGAGTAACGAAGATGCTTAGGGGAAATGTAACAGAGTAAAAGTATACATTTTATTTAGGAAATGTAGTGGAGTAAAAGGGAAAGTTGACTGAAATATAAAAACTCAAGTTACGTACAGATACTCCCAAAAAATACAAAGTAAAAAGGTCGACAGTTCCCATCCGTCATGTCTGCTTACCGTCCCCCACAGATCGAGGGCACCCAGAAGCTGCTGAACAACGACATGGCGGAGCTGATCAGCAAAATGCGGCTGGCCCAGCAGAACGCCATCACCTCCTTGAAGGAGGAATGTAAGAAACAGATGCTGGCTGCAGCGCACACTCTGGCGATGGACAGCAAGAACATGTTGGACGCTGTGGACCAGGCCAGAGTCAGGGCCAACTTAGCCAAGCCTGTGGCCCCCTAGTGGACTGTAAGCTCTCTTACTCAGTTCACACATCAAGCTAATGATTCACATCTGTCAGTCAGATACAATATTTGCACACAGTTGAGCATTTCCGTTGTCATCACACTGCTTAAGTTAAGGTTCTCAAATGAATGTTATGGACATTCATTTATATGTAAAAGTCCCGCACTTCAGCTTTAAGTTTAAATATGATGCTACAACGCAGTGGATATGGATGTGGTTGTGTGCTTACTAAGGTAGTATGTACACTGAAAGTAATGATGGTCTATTGGCATCATAGTTACGATGCCGTCATTTCAGACGAACTGTGTAATTTTTGAGCTTTTGACTTAATTATCTGCTCAGAAATTGAATTATCCTTGTAAATATAAAATGTGTCTTGTGAAAAGTTTTTACAGCAAAGAAAAAGAAAAAAATAGTGCAAATTAAAATACAAGTAAATGGTTAACCCTTTCATACCTGTCAACAGTAACCTGAGTGAAATGTAAAGATGACAAAACCTAAACGGTTAGTCAGCCATTCAAAATCATGTTAGATAGATATACAGTACATATCTCAAGTTTGACTATGACGCATTATGATAAAATGACGAGATGAAGACTAGAGCAGTGTGGATAATGGATAGTCAGATATGTGTCAGGTACTCTTGAAAGAAGAAAGGTTTTTGTATAATGTCCATTATCATTATTATAAAATATGAAATTCTAGCATGTAAATCAAGCGGTATAAAAATAAATATCATAACGTATACTGCTGTACTCGCCTGTTCATTGAAACACATCTCTTGTAGGAATGACACAACCTGTTTGTTGCTGCTCTTAGGTCATTTTCACACCACTCAATAAATGCTATATAGACGGGTTTTTAAAGGTTTCATGAGGGTATTTATTACATAGTATGATCATTCAAAAATAATTGTAATCATGGTGGCGTGGCCTAAAAGAAAAACCTGTAAAAAAGAAAATCTTTCCAAACCAGCACAAATGACCCCAGTTAGTGTGTCCAGTATATTATAGACTCCCAGTACAGCATGCCACTGATGGTCAAAACCAAAGAAAGTTGAGAAACTTAGAAACGTAAAAGCCATCCTATCTTAGGTGGAATGAAGTTCCTGACTTTTTTTTAGCATCTCATTACATATGTTTTCTATATTTATTTTAATCAATGTTGAAAGTGTGGCTGAATCAGTCCGTCACTGTGTCAGTCCAACATCTGATTGACAACTTGGATGGGTTACCCTGAAATTTGGTTCATTAATATTCCCAAGAAGATGAATCCTAATGACTTTGGTTATCCCCTTACTATTCTCATCAAACATCACCAACAGTAGACCTATAGGCTACTGCACGTTAACGTGTATGCTTGCAGGCCAAATTGTCATTTAAACATTAGCATGTTAACAAATGCCAACTCTGGGCTTGTTAACATGCTAATGTTGGCATTCAGGTCAAACTTAACCTAAGTAACAATACAGGTGAGGCTGAGGAAGTACACCTGAGGCCGACTAAGTGCAGCTTAAACGGATGAAAGTTGAGCCAAGTGACGAGCTGTACAGAGAATAAACCCTTTTTTTTAAGTTATATGGTCTAAATTTAGCAAAATTCTGGTTTGGTGGTGTGTAAAGAGCGTTGTAGCTCTTGTAACAGCGTACGACATAAACTTGTCACATTCAGTGTTGAACTAGAGTTCAGCTACATTTTGAATGTCAAACATCACTAACTAGTGGTGGTTATGGATTTTTTTTTCACACCTTCGCACACGAGCTAGATCATGCCAGCTAGCCAAGGGGGTAGGAAGAGGCCGATGGTCCCGAGCAGGCACACAATAATGAACATCCACAGGAAGATACGGTCAATCACCATGGCGACATACTTCCAATCCTCTTTCACCTGTGTAGAGTTAAGAGCAACAGAAAGGGATGGAGAGAAAACAAGAAATAAAAAAAAGTGAATAATGTCCATAGTGTGTTTGTTAGCAGACAGTTATTCATTTACACACAAGGTTTTCCCTCCTGTTGTTAGCGTACAACAACAGTACAAGTGTTTGTCCCAGGGATGTTGGTAAGCTCGGGAGTATGTACTACACTTTAGGATCAAAAGAAATCTTGGGACCTCACATTCACGGGGCTGGAGGGAATACTATGACTTCACATTTTATATTAGTGCTATAACAAAGTGCACTTTGGGCATATAGTACATTCACATGGGCACATAATCCACATATTTAGAGGAAGTTTTTGCAGGCCAACAGTGATGCAAATGACTTTAAGTGTCATTCTGATAAAAGTAGATTTGGTATTTCATTGATACTCACGCTGAAGTCAGCATCCTCAGCCCTCAGATGGTCTGCGATGTAGTGCACCCCTTCCAGAGCGCGTATAACACTTGGTGAAAGCAGGATTGTTGAGTCTGATACTGTATTGTCAGCTTTAGCTGGCCTCTGAGTGGGATTGGCTTTGGCCCCTGTTAAATGTCTGTTTGTCACTACAGGCCCCTCGTGTTGGCTCAGGCTGTTCTGTGGGTTCTTCTGTTGTGGAGGGGGAGTCGACCCCGGAGGTCTGGGCGAAGGGGGGCGGAAGGAGAAATACGACGTCAGCGTTCCCAGCTCTAAATCCTCATAAGAGCTTCTCTCGGGGTCTTCTAACGTGGTCCCGTCTCTTAACCAGGTCGCCGAGGTGCTGAGGCAGTTACCAGATTTGTACCCAAATATTCGGCCCTGCCGCCGCTCCAATGCCGCCTCCTGCTGCAGCAGCAGCAGCCTGCGACGCCGGCCATCTGGCGCAGGCCGCCGCATGAACAGCCAGCGCGGGATCATGTCCAGGAACACAGAGTGGACCCAGCGGGGCATCTTGTGAGTGCTGGGAGAGCGATGGTGCACGTTGAGCACGAAGACGGTGATGACGATGGAGAGGGTGACGAAAATCATAGTGAAGAGGAGGTACTCGCCGATGAGCGGGATGACGAGGGATGTGGACGGTATGATCTCGGTGATGAGGAGGAGAAACACAGTGAGGGACAGAAGCACAGAGATGCACAGGGTGATCTTCTCACCGCAGTCTGAGGGGAGATAGAAAACCAGAACGGTGAGGCAGGAGATCAGCAAACAGGGGATGATGAGGTTGATGGTGTAAAACAAGGGGAGCCTTCGGATGATGAAGAAGTACGTGATGTCTGGGTAGATCTCATGGCAGCAGTCGTATTTCTTTGTATTGTACGTCCCCACGGCGTTGATGATGGCCCATTCGCCGCTCTCCCAGTAGTTGTTCAGGTCTACTGCTTTTTCAGTTGTCTCCAGGTCGATCTTGGCCTTGTCGTACGTCCAGGAGCCAAATTTCATTTTACAGTTCTGCTGATCGAAGGGGAAGAAGGTGACGTCGATGCTGCAGGAGCTCTTGTAAATGGCGGGAGGGACCCAGCGGACTTTACCGTTGTGGAACAGGTGAGCCTTCGTCATGTGGGTCACAGCGAACTCTCCATCAGCGCTGGAAGAGCAGAAGTTGTCACATGAGTGATGGTAACATACAGTAAAAAAGCAGATAAATAATCACATCCTGCCTCTACGACCTTTTGTGCTGAGAAAATGATCTTTTCCTACTTAGAAACCATGCAGTGGAAAAAAGTATTATGATTTCCCAATAATAATCTCCATTAATCTCCCCTCCTTTCATCGCTTTAATGGGGATAATAGCTTAAGCTGAAAACGTAATGATGTGTCGTTATCATTTAATCAGTTTCACACCTTTTTTTAATTTCACTTACAGATTGTGATCACACCGGCTCGATGGAGCAGAACTCCATCATCAACTCTCTCGCTTTAATCTCCATGAGGTGGATTTAGGGTGAAGGGATAGGTTTCTCAAAATAGATTCATACTGAAGCAACACAGGTATGAAGGTTGTCTTCATTTTCAAATAAATAAACTGCTTCAAAATATATTTACAGAGATGCACAATACAAATGCAGTTAATAGAAATGTTTAAGCTTACAATTTGAGACAGGAAGTCTGTTTGTTATAGTTATATCATAATTTGACTTAAAGCTGTTTTTTCCAATGAAGTTGTAGAATGTTTTATTATCACTAGATGGCGCCATTTTCATATCATACATCATCCAGTAAAAAGGCATCAATTTGAACCAATTTATCATTGTAGGAGTGTAGCTGTTACTCTTCTCTTCAGTTTGTCTGCTGTTACAAGCATCCACTGTGGCATGTTATGAAAAGAAAAGTTTTGGTATGAACATATCAGTGCAGTAGACAGAAATATTTGGCTTAACCTGACTATAAAACAGATTAAATAACATGCTTATGTTGAGTTGATCTGAATAGATTTTCCAATTAATCAGTTAGCTGATTGACAGAAAAATAATCTGCAACTATTTGAATAATCAATTTGTCATTTAAGCAATGGAAATGCAAAAAAAAAAAAAAAATTCAAGCTTCTCGGATGTGAATATTTTAAGGTTTCTTTATCCTTTATAACTGTAAACTTTGGGCTTTGGACTGTTGGTTGGAACAAAAGTAATCTTCAACTCTTGGAGATTGTGATTGCCATTGTTCCCTATTTCCTGACATTTAATCAAGAGAATAATCAACAGATTAAACAATAATGAAAATAATTCAAAGGAACAGTGTGTAGGATCTGATGGTATCTAGCAGTGAGGTTGTTGTAAGAGTAGAATGAGTGTGTGTGTACGTGGGAGGTGAGCGGTGAAGCAAGAGAGAGAGAGCGGCGGCGACGGGAGGGAGTAACGTTTTCGACTCCGGCCTAAGCAGGAAAAGTTATCAGTGATTGGTTTGTCCGTTCTGGGCTACTGTAGAAATGTGGCGGAGCAACATGGCGTTCTCCATGAAGAGGACCGGCTCCGTACGTAGATATGAAGGGCTCATTCTAAGCTAACGAAAACACAACGGTTCTTATTTTCAAGTGATTATACACTAAAGAAAATATAATATTATATTCCAATTCTGCCAATAGGTACCTAAATCCTAAATGTTACACACTGGTCCTTTAAGTTAATTTCAGGCATAATGTTAAGATTCTTTTGTACTGTTATGTTAGTCTCTTATCACACTTACTTGTTGTATAGAACGATGTCCGGTACCCATATGAGCTCTGACGGCACTCTTATGGACGTCACGTTGTCATAGTCGGAAGGTTTCCAGCGAAGTTTGTAGTCATTCCACTCCTGAGAGATGCAAATAACATGTTCAATTCCTCATAAACTTTATCAAACGAGCTCCGTAGCGGAAGGTTTTCATATACTTAACATTTTATATCACAAGATCCCCTCTGAGAAAAAAAAAAAACCTTAATAATAAATCAACAGTGACACACATTTTTCTGACCTGTTTAAGCCACACGTTGGTTGTCATCATTTGGTTCTTCTCATCCTAGCAGACAGACAGACAGACGGAGAGAGAGAGACTGAGTTAAGGCTGTCAACTCAGGCCAGAGGAATATATGAGAGAGGTTCTTGGAGGTTTGTCAAAGCAGACCCAAATATAGCTCGCAGCAACTTTACTTCAATAACTTGATGGATGTGAAGTGTTCTGTCACAGTTTTTTTTTCTGTGACGGGGCAGAGGGAGCATAATGTAGTCTTCCTAAGTTTGTTTTTGCTACTGTATAAAAAAATACCAAAACATACTGTTGAAAAAACACACGTAGCAGAGTAAAGAGGGTTAAAGTTGCAGTGCCTTAGCTTTTAGTTAGTATAGGGAGTATTAATCATACTAATTAAAGCGCTAGGGATACGTTATTGCATTTAAAAATAAACTAAAATGCCTTCTACTCCTTAAGGGACCCGTTTTCTATCATTGAGTAAAATGATGACCCCTGGTGTCATTTGTCAAGTGACATTTTATTCATATTTCATATTATATTTAATGCATAACAATAACAGTACAGAACAACTGATAAACTGTACAATTAACCCAAATAGTGAACACATTAACTGTAGAAAGTTTGTGTAAAATTAGCAATTTGGATGCTTAATAGGCTTCTTTTTCGACAAATTCAGGGATTTCTTCTCCCTGATGTTTGGCCATTGTTCCATTAGCTCTTTGGTTGTTTTAACTGCTTACTTTTTCTAATTTTTAAGTTTATATCTTAAATAGTAATCCAAACTTTAAAAATAACAATGTCATTTAGTTTTCTTTACAGAAATGAATGAAAAGCTGAGATAAAGGCCAACTGTATATATATATATATTTTTAAAAGATCTAGAATTCCTTGCGACCCCCCGAGAAGCTTTGGCGACCCGCAGTAGGGGTCGGGCCCCCCAGGTTGGGAACCAGTGTTCTACTCAGTCTGTGTGTATGGATGCATGTCTTTCGATTTTCTCAAAAACTGTTCGTCCGATTGACGTCACACTTGGCAGGTGTGTTGCTGAGGACCCAAAGAAGTGCAGTGTCGAGTGGGAAGCTGTTTGGATGAACGGTTCTTGAGAAAGCTGCAAGCAGCAACACCACACCCCCAAGTAATCGGTCTGTTCTGAACAGGCATATTTTGACCAGGCACTGCACGAGTACATAAAAATCCACATCTTTAATAAAACAAACATTTCACTTCTATTAATGTCTTGAATATATCTATGAATTGGACAAACGTGCATGATGACTCACCACATCAATGAGCTGTGCTATGGACAGTCCAAACTTGACGATGACCACGTCAGAGATGTTCGGCACGGGCCTCGACCACTTGCTGTAACCAGCGAACAGCGTCTTGAAGAGCTCATCCTCAGCGTGAGAGTGGGTCTTCTCATGACAAAGAACTGTAGATAACATGAGGACGGATACAATATGAGAGTGATGGGATTTATAAATTGGTCACATTTATTCAACACTTTGCCAATTAAACTCATTGCATTTAATATTTCTTGAAACTCCTCTTGAAGTTTTTCAACATTTAAATAAGCTAATATGAAAGTGTTAAAACAAAAGTAATTAATGATAGCGTGAATTTCCTTTTGACATTTTGACATTAAGGTCATTTGGACAGTTTTAACTATGCTTTGTGGCATTCAGCAGTTAATATTTGATGGTATGATAACAACAAATACATGTAAAGCGAGTTCTGTGGGAAGAGGACAGGAGTAAGATGCACAATATATAGCGATCATATCCATGTTCTCTCAGCCGTGTCTCCTCTAATCCTCACTTAACAAACAGCGGTAAATCCGACTTGCATGATATTGTGGCTTTTGGGAGTGAAGGTGAGTGTTGTGAACATCTCATGTTTCAGCCCAGAAGCCTCCTCTAAACACCTAAAACCTTTCTTGGTAAAGTCTTATCGACTTTTCCACATCTTAGCAAATCTTTTGATCTCTTGATCTGAGCTCTCTCCGTGTGGGTCGTCTGCTGAAACCTCTCGAGGTGAGCAGGTGGAGATTGTGGGAGCGTTTCCCTCGGCAACCTCTCTTTATCTCTCAAATATTATGATCATGGACGTGTTGCTTCACAATGAGAGGTGGCTTAATCAAATTGATTTTGAATATGCCGTCTAGACAGATTTGCGTACACGCTCAGACTGAGTCACTGTATTATTTTTCTGCAGAGTGAAAAGCATGGAAATAGACAGTAAATCCCGCCCCCTTGGGGATTACGGCTTCCACCCTCATCAATGTAGTCAGAGTCAATTACACACATCGTTGCTTGCTTGTGTTAAGTGGAGGTGAGCTAATTTCTCACTAGTGAAGGGTGTTTATTGTCGAGCTGTCTGTCACTCTGTGTTACAGCTGATGCATGAAACAATTAACTCAGTTTTCGCTTGAAGCAGAGGGTGACGATAGTGTGTTTACTAGGGGTGTAGGGGTGTGGGGGGATCAATACAGCATAGTAGCGCAATATTTTGCGTGGCAATATTGTATCAATACACAGATGTGAAGTATCTTTTATTATGTTAACTATTAATACTGCAAATACAGTGTAGACTCTAATACAAACAGATCAGGTTGTCAGGTGCTTGATGCAACATTTATGTTTTCATGACAGCATTGGTGAGTCTGTCTGCTTGACTGACGATCCCATTTTACTGAAGTGAGATAAACGGAGTGAAACTATCTTATTAGATAAAACAGATGTTGACAAACTGCATAATTTGCAGTTGGAAAAAAAGGAAATAAATCACAATATATCGCAATATATCTTATTGCAATACTCAGCATATTGCAGAATGTTTAAAATTGCAATAACTTTGTATCGTGACTTCAGTATCGTGATAATATCGTATTGTGGGACCTCTGGTGATTCCCACCCCTAGTGTTTACATTTGTGTATACTATATCCTGATTGATACTAGATTTTTGAAACCCATATTTGATATTTAAGAGTTTTTTTTAAAAAATCTGATGATCCTGTAGCGTCACTATTTGTTGTTTTAAAATAAATACAAAACTAAGACCAAAATCAACAAATAAAAGGATCCCTTTAATTTGTTTTTCTACAGAATTGCGACCAAGATACGTACTGAGTGAGACACATTTAACTTAACTATGTTGTAATGTTGTATATAATGACAAAACCGCAAAACTTGTTATCAATTTTGACAACGTAATTGTGTATCTTGATATATGATTTCATCACGATACGATTCCACTGAAGGATGATATCATATTGAATTATCGCCCGGCCATATTATTAACTACCCCAAACATATCATTGGCTTTACTGTATTGGAATTTCTTGTAATATCTACCGACTGATTTAGGATACCACTGATAACTGCAATAAGCCAATATCTGCCAATTTATCGGTTCTATAGTGTATAGAGTATGTGTTGACCTGCATTAGTAATTCATTCTCCTGTCATGTTTTTACAAATGCATGACATGTATTCATTGTTTAATGCATAGAAAGAGAACTTATAAATAAATATCTCATGGCAGCTTTCTATAGATTTATATAAGGAAATGTCGAATTAAAGCATCACATCAAATCAATATATCAAAACACATTTGGTTTACATGCCATTAACACCCACTGGTCCCACTCTCTCTGGATCTCTGATTGACAGTGTGAGGATGTAATGCAACCTGATGAAGTGTGCTTCCGTCGAAGATCCTAAAACGAGACCTTGGACCGCCTGCATCTGGCAGCAGTCATGGTTGCTTAGCCAAGGCCATGTCAATACCTGACCATGGGTGAGTTGACCGCATTGACAGGTATTTACAACCCCTTATAGTCCAGTGGAGGATAACCAGATGAGGGGCTTTAAATGTTGCATGGAGTTAACCTGAGGGACACATGCAAATCTGTTTAAATGATTTATTGTCCATGCTAATTCATTGGCCTGAGGGTCTTTAACAGAGGAAGCCTGGACACATATGCAGATGAAGTCTCTATGTAATGCAGCAGTGTGGATATCATGTAAAGTGACAATTTAGGCAAGACATAATTATTTTAGCGATAGTTTATAAAAAGGAGGCATTAGATGAATTCAGAGTTAATTTGCCCATGGTGCACTTGGGCTCATCTCCTGCACTCATGGACTAATTTCATTCTGGCAAACAAGCATGCACCAGAGACTTCTTATCTGCTCTCTTGACAGTCAGGGCGGGGGACGTTCATCTGTCCGTGCATCTGGGAAGGACCAGATGTGGGGCTTAAAAAAAGAAAAGAAAAAGAAAAGGCTCCTGTGTGCCATAGATCAAAGGCTGCTGCCAGCGGAGACTTGAAATGAGATGACACCTCCAACATCCAGCACGCTAGGCCGTGCACGTTGGACCGTGGCCAAGCACCTTTGGCGAGGTGTACGAAACACTGACCAGTTTAGATGATCGAGTCAGCAGCTTCTCAAGCCAGAGGCGCTCTCGTGAAATTGGGCTGTCAAATATTTAAGAGTAAAAAAGTTCACTAAAAAAAACAACATGCAACAATTTTTCCTTGAGTTGACTAAAATTGCAGGACTCGAGTCAGAAAGCTAATAATGAGATGTTATTATTGGCACGAGATCAAGCACCTGCACATCTGATTGCTGTAGCATGTCAAGATGGAGGGAGGGGACATCTCATGTGCGCCACAAGAAGACATATGTTATCTTAGACCTCGTAAGAGAGCACTGGTATGTGCATACAAATAAAAGAAATGTAGAATGATAAATAGAGCTGCCCTGAGTTCCACACTAACCAAACTGAAACTAACTATTATCATCTCAGTCAGTCTCCAGAAATATGTTTAAAAAAAGGTGTTATCCTCTTGAAAAATGTGCACAATGGATGCAGTATAATAATAATAATGAGGAGAATTAAAATTTCAGCTTGACTTTGGGGTTAAAGCTTGATATCTGCTCCACTGAATATGCATCTTCCTTCTCATCCATTGTTGTTTTTGAGAAACAAATATGTGTCTGACCATTATTCTATTTTCACGAAGTTATTTATTCTCTGTATTTTATTTCTGATTTGTTGTCTGATGCCTGTAAAGCACTTTGAGCTCCATTTCTATGTATTAAAGGTGCTATACAAATAAAGTTATTATTAAAAGGTATTATTAGCAAAATATAACTACTATGCATAAGCTGTTGAAGCATATTGTGTGGAATATCTTCTAGGACTGCACAATATAGCCTGTATTTTTTTTTAATCATCATCGCAATGTCAACTTGCGTAATAAACACATCGCAAAAAAAATGCGATATTGCAATCTGATTGTTTTTTTTAGTAAATTGAGTATCTGTTGAAAACTACACTTTGAAATGTAACTATCATTCTTTTTTTGTGCTGGTGCCTTTTGTTTTCAATTTGTTAGATAAAGAATATTGGAAATAATTCCCTTTCATTTTTTATTAAATTCAACAAGCAGTTTGTTGTATTTTAGCAGAATACTGACAGCAGTAGAAAGGCAGAACTGAGTACACTTTAATAACACTAACTGTTTATGTATAAGTAATATCGTTATGGCGATATGCAAACAACTATCGCATATTTTCCTCAAATTGTGCAGCCTTAAAGGTCCCATATTGTAAAAAGTGAGATTTTCATGTTTTTTATATTATAAAGCAGGTTTGAGTGCCATATAAATCCTGTTAAACTATCAAAACGCTCAATATACGGAGAAATACACACAGCCCGTATTCAGAAACTGTGCGTTTGAAACAAGCTGCAAGAATTTCTGTCCATTTGTGATGTCACAAATATACAATATTTAGACCCATTACGCAGTTTTAAACGTAAACATTCTAAATGTGTCCCAGTTTATTTCCTGTTACAGTGTATGTGAATGACATGAGCTGGCAGGAAGTAAACATGGACCCAAATTGTTGCCTAGCAACGCAATTCCGTTGCAATTCCGTCGAAATGCGCTAAAACGGAGCGTTTCTGGCAGAAGGTGAATACAGGTATATTCAGGCAGACAGTATGAGGAAAATAAAGGTTTTTTTTAACATTACATAGTGTAAACATGTTCTAGTAGAAACACAAGATAAAAGTATGAACTTGAAAATGGGCATGATATGGGACCTTTAATATTTTCTCACACTGTTTTGAGGATTTGTAAAAAATGTTGTGACTGCAACTTCTTACTTTGCATGGTTAATGAAGGATACCAAACTCTCAGATGGTCTTTGTGTGCTTTGAGTGCTTTGTAAGTGAAATAAAATGTTTAATAGCACTCTGACTGTTGAAGAGTTATCATATTGCTGTCTTAAAATGTCAAAACATCACATTTTTGGGTTGCCAGTTTAGCCAACTTCTCCGTTTAAGACACGTAAAGTCCACAATAAAACATATGTATAAACTGTTTTTAACTTACCTGACTGACACGAGAGTAGCGAGCATAAAACAGCCGTCCTCACCACAGAGAACAGGTGGTTGTGTCCCATTTTGTACTCTGCTGAGAAGAAGAAGTCCAACTTCACTGGAGCTGTTTCCGTCCGCTGTCAAACTGTTACCTTGAAACCGGGATTTGTGCGCAAAATGTGTCATCTTCGCAGCCAGCTGGGAGGCATATCAGGACAACTTTACCACTACTGTTAGTATCTGTGGGTTGGGAGTGAGTATGACGTTATATTTACTGAATATCTTTACTTTCTTTACCGTAAAAGCTCTGCATATGTGTCACTCTTTACACTTTAAGCCGTGCGTAACCAGGGTGATGTACCTCTTCTTGTCTCCGAGCAACCGAGCCATCCGGTGCTGAATCAGGAAGCGACACCGTAGCTTACTTACTGTGGTGTGTTTACAGATTTAAAAGCACAAGTTCATGCTTTAAATCCGGTCTCACGAAATGAAATCTACGGAAAAATAGTCCACTTTGTTGCTGTGTACTGTTTTATCCAAAACAACTCCACCTTTTTACGCACGGTGCCAAGAATTTTACGCGTCCTTTTGTGACCTTAATCTAAGACTTTGATATCCATGAACTGGTGATTTAAGCACCAGTTCATGCTTTAAATCCGGTTTCAAGAAATGTAATCTACGGAAAAATAGTCCGATTTCTTGCTGTGTACATTTTTATCCAAAACAATTCCACCTTTTTTACGCACGGTGCCAAGAATTTACGCGTCCTTGGTGACCTAAATCTAAGAAATTAGCAGCTTTTCCATGATTAAAAAGCCATTATTAGTGGTCAACCTGGTCTATTAGGTCCGCAAAAACCCACACCATCCACTGTGAAAAGACAGGACTCATCTGAGTACTTCTTCTGCGTCTTCTCATCTGGTATACCTATAACAGTCCCTCCTCCCTTTCTCTCTCTTGCTCTTTCACACACACACACACAAACAGGATTCACAGTAAAAGTGGTAACTTGAATAGCCCATATAGGAAATGATCGAGCAACAACTCCCAATTACTACCCGTTTGCTCCAAAAGAGTAAATACTGGTCGTTTATTTGATTTGTAAAACATTAAAAGGATGTGTAAATAAGTGAGTGACACATGTGCATCTGAAATGGGATATTTCTGTGGGAGACAGCTAGAGGGCAGACTAGGGGAGTGAATATGCCTTGTGAAGTTTGAGTAACATATTGATATGAGTAGAAGATGTGAAAGCATTGGCAACACATGCAGAAACAAAATAAAAAATAAACAAAAAGTTGATTCATTGTTTATTGCTGTTTACTGGATAAAGCATATTTCATATCATTTTTTTTCAACCTTTATTTAAAGGGATTATTTGTAACTTTCAGAAATGCTTGTTAAAGCAGTGAGGCGTCACACGTCAGCTAAAACCACAATATCACTCTATATTTCACCTGCTTAGCACCCGGCACCCGGTTGGAGACGGTAACGTTTCTCTTCCTGCGTCAGCCCCGCTGATAACGTTTCTCGCTGCGGAGCCCCGTCACTTCACAAGACACGGAAAACCTCTGTTGGTCTGGAGGAGCTGCAGCATTTATTTCTGCACAAACGTCCACTGTACATTCACTAGATATTCTCAGAGCTAAACTAACTCTTCTGCAGTGTGGAGTGAGCGTGGTGTGTGTGTGAAGGCGAGCAGGCAGAGGAGCAGAGACTCCGGCCACACGCGAGCGCACATATGCGAGCGCGCATGTGTCCCGACCCCGTACATTTATACGCTTAAAAAGTTACAAACAGTCCCTTTAACCAGGTTAGTCCCTTTGAGATTAAGAACCTCTTTTCCAAGGGAGACCTGGCCAAGACGGTCAGCAGCAAGAACACAAAGTTGCAGACACAAATAGAGATAAAATATAATTCACAAACACTAAAAGCACTAAAATTTGCATTAAAATAGAACTATCTAAAGACAGAAGGGTGGACAAAAAGGAACTTTTCTTGGAGTCAGCTGTACAACAAGGGGGCTAAAAACATTGGCATGCCATAGAGTTTGCTTCTAAAGCCTTCATTTGAGATTTTTGAAAATATTTAATGATACAAGCTCCTTCATTATCTCTTATTGGTCATACATTGTACATTATTACACTTCATGATTTCAAACATGAAAGAAATCTCTCACACAAGTCCTGACAGGGTTAAAGAGAGAATAGCACAATGGAGCTGGATGCACAGCGAAAGCGTTTCACATATTTGAACGGGTAAATCCAGCTGAGACGCACAAATTGTTTTTCTTTTCTGATCCTAAGGTTCACATTCGGTGTGAAATCTCACAAGCGTTCATTTTAAAACAGTGGTTTTCAATCTGTTTCGTGTCTAGGACCCCTAAATTCATACACATGAAGTCACAGACCCCCATTTGATAAGTTTTCGCTTCAGTGACCTCCATCTGAAAACATTTTCGTGGTTAGATAAGACTATAATTATATCGGAATCGGAACTCTTATGACTCTTAATCACATCGGGCTCACTGCTCACTTCTATAGTGAATTAAATAGTGAAAATAAACTATTCCCTATTTTTCTGGGGACCCCCTGGAATTCCCTCGAGGTCCTCTGGGGGTCCCCGGACCGCTGGTTGAGAACCACTGCTTTTAATGTTGTGCAGATTCAGAGGTGTTATGTTTTATGAGCTTTATCAAGTTTTCTTATGGTGTGTTTCCTGCTAATTTCTTCCCGATCACAGGAATCGTCTAATTCTTTATACAATATCTTAATCCTCATCAACAGGTTTATTGCAGAGTTTTCTCCAAAACAACAGATAACAATGCTTGATAACCAGTTGCAATCTTCTTCTTTTTTTGTTGCAAAAACAAATTGTCCAACTGGAACACACTAATCATCCTAAGCATATCCTGGCCTCCATCCTCACCCTGGAACCAGATGGCCGATCCAAGACTTACAGAGCCATTATGTTTGGTCTCTGACGGCCAATCAAGTTTGAACCATACACACTCAACTTGGCTTACAACTGCACCGCATACTGTTACCACATTTGACCTCAACCAATTCCATGAATAATGCCTGGATGGAAAATAATATTTTATGGGTGATGTGGGTTATAACTTCAGCTGAAAGGGTAACACGTTTTTTTTAATCCAACGATTCTTTTTTGCCTTCAGCTTTCCTGTCATCTTTTATCCATGTTGATGTAATCGCCGACCTTGACACACATAGTTAAATTAATTAAAAATATTGAATTGCAGGAAGGTTTATTTCCCTTATTTTGGGTCTCGCACAGGATACCAAAGATCCTCACCAAGCTGGAGGATGACATGAGAGCAGCGACTCTTTTCAACACTTCCTTAGCGATGAATCTTGGCAATGTCTTTCAGCTGCTTGGTGAATGAAGCGTGCAGGGCCTGCGATGAGATCTCCAGCCTGTTGGCGATGTCCGCTGCGGCACGGAGCATGTCTTCAAAGGCCAAGGACTCCTCTCTGATTCTGCTCCGGAAAGACGAACAATCCAGGTCACCAGGTGGAGTGACGGGATGGAAGAAACAACGACAGATGTGGAGACAGACAGAGTAAGTGTGAGAGGAGCGGAGAGCACGTTAAATACAGTATAATTAGGAGTAATACATATGGTTGCGGTTAAAGCTGGTTATGTAATGGGAAAGATTGTGTAAAGGGGAACATATATAATGCAAAGCATGACCGAGGGTTGTTTAGAGGTGCTCCAAACCACGTATAATAATATCTGTAAGTGTAGACATGAATGCTCTTTAGTATTCATGTAGTAAACAGAAACCTTGATAGCAATCTAGACTGCAAGCAGAGACACAATGCAGGAGCCCCGCATCATGATATTAATAATTTTGCTCATTTCTTTTGATTGACATGTGCATTATGAAAGACAACGCAGTCGCCTGTGCTCTGATAAAAGGCAAAAGATTGCCTGTCTCTGCCGTCATTTAAACGCAGATTTTCGCTCTCAATTTCTCCAATTTCTGTCACCAGCATTAATTTGTTTACTTCGTCAGTACGTCAACAAACAAGAACTGAAACAAGAAAGATCTTTTGTTTGCTGCACTTTTTACATTTCAGCCTTTACCTTTCTGAAGCTCTGCTCAAACACATTCCTCTGAACTTCTTGAAAAAACTGATTACTTACTTCTGCATCCCAGCGCTCAACACTTCCCCTTCCAGCTGCTTTTCCATATCTTCTTCAGCTTTCTCTACCACCTCGTGGCAACTCTTGTGGTCCTCTTGGGTGCCGATGACATTTTCCTTAATCACGTCCTCGTAGCTCTGATCTCCCAGCTCTGCCCCCACAAACTGCACCAAGTTCTCCATCACTGCCTTGTTCCCATGCTGGATGGCCTGCAGATAGGCCAGCTCCTCTTTCTGGGCCTTCAGACGTCGAGCCAAAGCAGGGTTAGTGCTGAAGTGGACTGAGCACTTGTCCGGTTGAGTCTCGTACTGCAGCGTAGACGAGGCTGATGATGGTGATGATGGTGAGAAAGCTGCTGATGTGATCCAGTCTTGATCGTTTCTTATCCTCACAGGCTCATCACCGACATGAGATGTGTCATTGGCGGCCATTATCGCAGAGTCGATATCAAAGCCTGAACCCCAGTCTCCACTTTGGCAGAGCGTTGGGGTTGCCATGGATACCCAGGCCAAGATGAAGGGCATCCAACAACGCCACATGGTAACCTGAAAAGAAGAAGAGGAGGTGAGTGACTGTGAATAACTTGACCAACAGGTGAAGAGGCACCTTAAGGGAGTTGTATGACACTTTGGTTTTTCTACAGATTAAACAAACATCATATAATGTGTTAAATAGTGAGCTTTAGAGGTGCTGGTTGGCAGATTTTGTTATCTTCGGACAGATCCAGACTAGCTGTTTCCCGTCTTTATACCAAGCTAAGTTTAACTGGCTGCTTGCTGTAGCTTCATGTTTAACAGATATGAGAGTGATATCAATCTTCTCATCTAACACTCTGCCAAAAGCAATTAAGCGTGTTCCCCAAAATCTCATATTGAAATATACATTTTAGGGTGCTGGTTTAGCCCAGACCATACAAGTTACACGTTTAGTGTGATTTCGGTTCAAACAGCAGTCCTTAAACCTTTTTTTATGTTGTTTTTATCCGTGTCTCCAGTGGTACTTACCAAATAAGTCACGACGCTAAGATAAATAAATGTAAATTCATGTTTAAATACATCTTTTAAAGAAGTCAATATCTCTGCAGAACTTTGAAGCACTCAGGGAATATTAAGTGTGAACCCTCATTTGTCCACCATCACCTTTTTAAATCAAAGCTTCTCCTCTCTGCTCCTTCAGTCATCAGGGATAAACACTTTAATTTTTACAGGATTGAAGTGTGACTCCAAAAAGACCACAGGCTTTTCATTACATTAGCACAGCTAAAAGTCTAATCTAAAGGTTTCCCATTGTGTTTTCTGCATCTGTCATGTTCTGGCTGTGCCAGTCTCTGGTTATTTACTTTTGTGATTTTGGATTTGGTGTCTTCTATATTATTCCGGTGTTTCCTGTTTTATTTTGGTAATTCACTCCTCCTGTGTCTTGTCTGGTTTTACTTCCCTCCTTTGTTTGTTTTCCTGCCTTTTGTTGATTGTCTGCCCCGCCCTGATTTGTTTCACCTGTGTGTAATCATGTCTTGTATTTAAGCCTGTGTGTTCCCCTCTGTCCTTGTCGGTTCGTTTGTCTCTCCAGCCCCGTCTACCTTGTCCTCCGTGTTCCTTGTTTCCTCCTGCTCTGATCCTGGTGTTCCTCGTGTTTCCCTGGTTTGTAATTTTTGGTTTTGGTCCTCTGTTTGGTTTTTGTTGTTTGTTTCTATTTGTTCTTTTGGTACTTGGTTCCCCTCCCTGCCTTTTGTTGTTTTGGATTTTTCAGCTCTATTAAAGCTCGCTTTTATTTCTAACTACCTGTCCTGCCTGTTACTCTGCGATTGGGTCAACTTTGTAAACTCACCATACGACAGCATCTCCATGTTTTAGACAGCTTTATTGAAATCATGATTTCTGGATAGATATTCTGCCATGGGAAGGGTGCTCTGGTGGTTTCAAAGGCTAAACCGCATTAAGGGGATTTAACTCTGACCTCTCATGACCTTTAGACATTTATCGTATGCATTTCCCAGTTGTCATTCCTTCTGTCACACTGTACCTTTCGGTAACATAGAAATGGCTTCTATTTAATCTTTAATATTGTAGAGGCTCAAAAATGTGACACTCTGAATGTCACACTGCATATTTTAGCAGTGATCATTTCGTACCAATGTATAGTTTATCAGCTAACATTTCCTTTTTTAATATGTCACTGACACCTTTATATAATAGTATAAAATCCAATATATAGTATTTAATCCAAAAAGCAGGACCCACCGAATGATTGTATAGCTCTGTCATATTTTCATACAAGTCTTTCCTGGAGAAATTCATCCTTTTCCCTGTTTTCTAACATCGATGCTGTAAAAATGTTACGTTAAGTTGTGCTGCTTGTGTTGTGTTTATATACTGGAGAAGGCCTCACACTCTGTCGTCGGGCCATGGCTTAGCAGATGCATGAGTTGTGTTACGTTAGGGCCTGTAAGAGCCGACATAGCCCATTGCAGCAGTGTTTGTGTTGTTTTTGGTAACTGGCAGCTGTCTGGGGATCTTTCACAACATCTTTTCACCTCGTAAATCCTTACAACTCATGAAAGAGCAGTGCGGGAGCTGTTTTTGCAAAAATGTGTAACATCAGATTTGTTTTCTCAAAGTGTTTGCCCCTACTCTCTACATGTGGTACAGTCAAACAGCAACAGTGTCACTTTATCATTTTTGCAGACTCATTTCTCTCTGGAAATATATTTGAAAACCCGAACCAGGCCTGTGAGGTAGAGGCAAAGCAGAGCTCTTTATGCTGTCGGAGCACATTCGGTTTCAGCAGCAGTTTACTTTCACAGCAGTCTTGAAACTATTTCAAACTTCTCATTGCTGGAGGGAAAATTCGAATTTGTTCACTTGCACCGCTTGCCATATTTTGTCGAGAAACGCAGAATGAATGGCCTGTCACGCTTGCTACAACGGACACCGTAAAATTGTGTATTTATTTTTTTAGTTGAGTTGTGGTGTGGCCCAAATCCATAAAACAACCAACTGTTGGCTGCTTTCTCTCTCACTCTCTCTGTTTCTGATTACTTTACAGTAAGTGGTGACCTCACACATATGTCACAGCAGATATAAGAAGAGTTTTAAACAGAAAACCAGTTCAGACCTATCAAGACTGCAGGAAGAGAGAGTAATACATTTGCTCATTTCTTTTGATTGACATGTGCACTGTAAGTGACAGGCTGGAATAAAACAGATTTAATGAGTTATTTCCAGCGGTGACGCATGTCAAGATGATTGAGATTTGTTATTTGGACGGTTTGAATATTTCAGATATTATTTACGCCATGAGCATTTACAAACATTATTGGACTATAATATATATCTGCTGCTTCACTGTGACTAGTCATTCTTTGTCCTTAAACCCACCATTCATATAGTGTGTACCCTCAAGTGTGCAAATCTTAAAAAACATGGGTTAACAAGATTCAGAAAGCACACTTGTTGGTGAGTTTACTGTGAAACTTGAGAGCAGAAAACACTGAATGCTGAATGGCGTCTCCATCTTCTAATTGGAGAGCCGCAGAACAACATGTCCAAAACTTTTTATTACTCTGAACGTTTACTGGACTTGTTTGGATGTAAACCAAAACCTTATGGCATAGAGTGACAACGCTCTCAGCCTTATTACAGAATGCAGCCAGTGGAAATATAATTCATCCAAAAATATCACTTTATTGTGTCTGAGTTCATTTACCATCGCAGCAGTAGAAGGCGCAAGTCAAAGGACATTTAGTGACATTAATTCAGTCTCCCTGCTAACTAGAAGCACACATGCTCCTGTCTGTGTCACAGATTGGCAGGAGCACTGGCCTTTGTCTTTGGAAAATGTCTGCACAATTTCCACGCTGGCGTCTTATGGTTTAGATGAAACAGTGTTTGTGTTAGACTCTCCGTGGCCTGTAGTGACATTTTTTTGGCTTCGCTGTGAAGGATCTGTCATTGTGAAGTGGTTTTTATAGGCTGACTTTTCTTTTGGCTTAAAATAGCAGGAGCTCGCCTGCAGAGAGAAAGAAGTCCACCGCCAAGAGCTCAGAACACCATTAGGATATTTCAGTTCTTGTGTTTAATCTTAAAAGAAACACCTTGTTTAGTGGTTCTTGTCACAGCAGTGTAGTGATTGTTGATTGATTGATTGATTTACTATAGTACTTCAAATAAATTCTTCCACTTTTGCTGTTAATTATCCAGAACAACTTCTTACTACTACTTTGACTATAGCCAGTATGCATACTGATGCTGCAGTATAGGCTGCACAATGACATTAAAATATGCAAGAATTGTAATATTGAAGAAATCCGGATCAATTTTCCCACCTTGATTGAATAAATCAATCAGTACTACAGCTAATGATTACTTTCTCAATTGATCGATTAATCATTTGATGGTCTATTTGACTCTAAATGGGACCATAATTTACTAAATGAACATCGTGCTGTATTGAAGAAGACTTGAAACTAGTGATTGAGACCATAAACTCATGTTTACAATGTTTACTGAGGTAATAAATCAAGTGAGAGGTAGGGTCATTTTCTCATAGACTTCTATACGATCAGACTTCTTTTTGCAACCAGAGGAGTCGCCCCCTGCTGGCTATTAGAGAGAATGCAAGTTTAAGGCACTTCAGCATTGGCTTCACTTCTCAGACCCAGAGGTTGCCCACTGGTTTGGTCCATAAAATGTCAGAAAAAAGTACAAAAAATGCTTATCACAATTTCCTTAAGATCAAGTTGAAGTCTCCAAATTGCTTGTTTTGTACGACCATCTATCCAAAACTAAAAGGTTTTCAATTTATGATCAGAAAAGCAGCAAAAAAAGAAGCTGGAACAAGGAGATGTTTGGCATATTTACCTGAAAAGTGACTAATGCGATTCATCGATTATCGAAATAGTTACCAAATTATACTTGTCACTCACTAATTGTTTCATCCTAAAAATGAATAGGATGAATTGATAAATTTTGTCACTTGGTCGTGACACATTTACCAATGAAATCTTTGTTTGTCCAGTCTTTTAGTTGTCAAAGTGCATCTTGAATTTGACACTCGTCCCTGGCAACTTCTTTAGCCGTGGGTCAGAGCTAATCTGAGTGTTTGTGGTGTAGCTGCAGCTCGACCCTGTGGCCCCTCTTGTCAAAGCCTGAACAGGTGTGTTTCACAGGTGTCGCAACACTCAACTCAATTCAGTGTTGTTATGGCAACAAGGTCTTTGCCAATAAGCTAGTACAGCACAGAGAGGCCTCTCAGTGTTGATATACAGTTCAATGATAGGTAATCATGTAAATTGGAGACATTCTTGGCAGCATAATAATCAGTACGTTTGCACACACACACCTAAACATATACACACACATATCCATAATAATAATTATAATAGTAACAATAATACATTTATTTTATATAGCGCTTTAAAAAGTACTAAAAGGCACTTAACATGATAACAACAAAAACAGTAAAAGCCAATAAAAACAGACACATTACATTTGAACAGTCTAAAGACAATTGCATTACATATCAACATGTACTGTACATACATTTCTATTCTTCTCTAAAGCAACCATCCACATCAGTAACAGTATTCTACAACCACACACAAATTTAATTATCGGTATATAATACGTATAAATGCCATAAAAAGGTAACAGTAGGCTGTTTGAGTGGAGTGCCAGGTGAGAAAACCCCCAGCATCCCATTAAACTCTAAACTAACTAAAGTTTTATAAATCCAAAAACCAAACTTACCAAACTCCACAGCTAAATTCTGCCACCTCCACTGTTTCAGTCAAGCAAAACGACTGAAAAGGCTCAGGACTAGCATTCACAGGCACAGTGAACAAAATACTCACTTGGTTTCCTTCTTCATGTCAGGGAAAAAAATGCAGACACACGCACACACAATTAGGGTTTGGCTGGAGAGTGTGGTCGTCTGTGTGCCCCTGTCTGCTGTTGGGAGGGGAAGGTAGGGGAGGGCGGGGTGCGTGTAGAAAAAGGCTGAAACTCAATGATTTCTTTCTTTGCAGTGGAAAGAGGGGCTGGCAAAAAGAGGGTTAAAGAGGGGGAGTAATCTACTTCACATCTGTGGGCTCTGGTGGGGGACAGAGGAAGCAGGAGGGTTCCTTTACTATAGGGGAAATACATATACATTTCCTATTTATTTTAGGAATGGTCCCCTTAAAATGTGTCTGAAGTGTGCACTTGTGAAATGTGAAAAGAAAACACCAAGCTCTTTTTCCCAGCAGATATTATTCCAAACCAAGACAGTGTACAGTACTGCCAGATTAATAATACATTGTAAAGTAAGGTTGGCAGGGTTTATAAAGCTCCGATAATGTGGTTTAATTGCATTTGCTTTTATGAAATGTATCCTTAAAAAGTACTAGAAAGGAGGTGTACTTCTCACCTCGTATCCAGCTCTGACTAGTGAAACTTAATTTAAAACATATCTTTTCTACTTGCAGCAAAATACTAAAAACTGATGCTAAAAACGGATTCTTTAAACTTCTTAGTTTTGCAAGTGAATTCCTAAAACACACAACATTACATCAGTGTTTCAGGGTTGAAGCACGGCCAAGGAGCTTTTATCACATTTACACCTGGTATTAAAGGGCAATTTTGTCTGGAAATGTTTGCTTTTCTATCTGTAATTTACTTTACAGTTAAGTTTATTCTTCTATAATCCCTGTAAACAGATATCTACATATGAATGATTTTTGTATCGGTATGTGGTTTCCGTTTGTAGTCCAAGCAGTATTGACCAATCACGTTCGAGCAGGCTTTGGTTGCATGCAGGTAAACAGTCCCGGTGGAGAGCGAAAGAGGCGGAATGCATCAGCCGAAATGCAATCTCGGAACCCACCGGCTATCCTCTGACGATGATTTACCTTTTTCTAATTTATTTATCTGCATTCATATGCAGATATCTGTTTATAGAGATTAGCTATCTCGCTCAACTCCAATTCTGTTTTTGCGTTTCAAGTTGCTAATCGGACTCTAAACGATGACCCGTGCACGGAAGAGGAAGTCTTGGCCCAGATATCCGTTATCCGTTATCCAAAATATTGGCTGGTGCCCCGGGAGGTTAAATCGGCGTCAGACCGATAGCTGTTGAGCTCCAAGATTGACTCTTCCAAAACTGCAAAACACTAAAGCTTCAGGCTTCAGGGTAACTGCAAAATTGAATACAGCAGGTCTCCGTATAGTGTGAGTGTTATTTTGTTGAAGGTATACTTTGGGTGCTTTCGGGATAATCTTATACCCTATTAGACTGTATTGGAATGCGGCGCTTCCTGCTGACTTGGAGGTATATAGAGCTTTACAGTGAAAAACTGTACACTTTTTAATTTTAAACAATATTAATCAGTGTACAAAAACTAGGAAAGCAAGAATAGAGTCGGAATTAATGAAATTATTTCCTTAAAAAGCAACTTATCTTGTCTCAGCCCAGTATTCTCATGAATTGTGCCCCTATAGGACGATTCTGTAGCGCACGATTTACATCTGAAGTAAGAAGTAGCGAGCCCTTTATGTAGTGAGGTGAAAAGGTAAGGTAAGGTTGTAACATGTCTGACTTTCATGCAAGAGACCGGAGTTTGTGTCTTGATAACAGACCTGCAATTCAGTTTCTTTTATTAACCTTAACCAAGGGTTTCACAGTAGTTGCCTAACGTTAATCTTACCATAGTTTAGTTACCATAACCGTGATCTGTCCCTGTCTGTAACCATTGTTATAATGTGCAAGAAGTAAATAACTTTGGTATTGGACATAAAAAAACATACTGCAAAATCACCAGCCACAACCTTCTTCTGGTTGCTGATCTTTTGTGTGTAAATCAAGTCTGTGGATCAAGTCTGTCTTTTACTAGCTTAATCAATGAAGTGTGCTTCCAGTGAATAAGTCACAGTTCACAGCTGCTGCACCACACAATTGGATAAAATGAACATGATTTCAGAAGAGCCATAAAAGACGATGCTTCGAGGCTTACCATTTACAATAAAACCGAGACGGAACAGCTTCTCATCTAATGACCGAGCCGTGTTTGTTTTGTTGACAATGCCACATCCACAGAGTGCTTTTTAACACCAGGTATAAATGGGATCTTTTTTCATTTCCTCTCCCCCTCCCTGCACAGATGTTTTTGTCTCTTCAATGCAGAATAATAGGCAGCAAAAAAAAAAAAATGCTAGAAAAGATAATGCTCATGTTTCTGGAGTAGTGCCACAGGCACTTAATCTTAAAGGTACAAATCCATGACAGCTGCTGATGGCAACCAGAAATCCAGATCAGCAATGAGTTCAATGATTCATGATACCTACTGCAGAACAATGTTTCACCAGAGGCTGAATTTTAAAAGGGCATGGAAGAGATCTCTGATTTTTATCGAGCTCTAATCGGCAACCAAGACATAACAACACTGACAGGTCTCTGGCATGTTTAACTTATCTAAGAAGAGGATTAAACACATTTCAAATCATGGATAAGCTGTTATACAGTAAGCATGTGTCATCACAGTGTCTGGCTGTTGTGTTGAAAGGACATATTTAGTTTGCCCTTTTTAGGATGCTTTAATAACCACATTAATCACCCTTTAATGCAACTTTGAATTAGGATATTAAACATGATCATTTTATCCTCACCTCACATTGTATTTTATGTCACTTTCACATCTGTAGTTCGGTTCATTTGGTCCTGATAAAAATGTTGCATTGTTGTCTTTTAGTTCTGGCAAACAGTTAGAAACTCAGATGACTGACAGCAGGTCTTGCAGCACTTACCTGCTATCTATCTATCTAGAGATCTAGATATATAGATATATATATATATATATATATATGATTGATTTGGGAAAATCCCTGCACCCATGCTGACACACACGTGTTACCATGGTTGCCAAATTATTTGCATAAATATATTTGCCCCTTGTAGAGATCACTTATAGATTTTTTCGTTGCCAGTTCACAGCCAGAAAATGTGTTCAATAGTTTATGTTGTAAATTCATGCTGAAATCACTTATTTATTTTGCTTTCATACCATAAACAAACTGCACCGGGGTCCAACTGAGAGCAAAGTGAGCCTCCATTCTTCTAGGTGGTCTTAGTCTGTTTTTTTTTTTTTGGTCCGCACCACAGTTTTCACACCAGACTAGATGAACTAACGCACTAATCAGGCAAATGCACCATAATTTGGTTGAAACAAAACAAACACGTTAGGTGAGAAAGCCTCCTTAGTCATCTAAATCAACATAATGATTTACATTTCTATTTCAGTGGTTCAAGTTTAGTTTACTAAACCACAACTAGTGTTTTTATAAGCCCTCTCATAACATAAACAGAATATTTTCTATATTTTTCATCGAAAAACAATCCAGCCTCTACAACATTTAAAGCAAATTTCCTTTTTTTATTGTATTATTTGCATATTTCTTACTCTAACATTTCGAAGAATCTGGAAAAAAGACTCGACAACAGCACTTTTGAGTCACACATGTTCCCCTCATGTTGCAGCAGACCAGATGGTCTTGTCAAACATCAGTGTTCAAAGCCCTCAGCCGTGTTTAGACATGCATGTAGCATGTGCAAGATGCTCCATTTTACCCAGGAAGGAAGGCACCATATGGGAGCTGTTTTTCATTCTCAATGTAAACAATGTCGCATAACTCACTGCAAAATCCTTGTCTTCTGCAATGAATGTCACATGAAATGTAGCAGCTTCCATTGCGTCTGTAGGAAAAAATGTTTTAGAGTGCTTTGCTGTTTGGAGACATAGAGGATTTATCTCATGTGACACGTCCTGATGATTAAAGCTTAATAATGAAACCTTTTTAAAACATTTCAGTATGCAAGACATAATAAATTAACTTTTCAAAATATGTCAAAATATTACTTATATTTGTAAAAACACTGTCTACTATACTGTCTTTAATTTTTAAATGACAGCAAAATATGAATTCACACGGCATTCTACTGGAGTGTTGACAAAATACATAGTAGATTAGACTGTGACCATGAATATATTGACCAAGAAACTGTTTCAGCATTTTCTAATTGACCAGCACCTTGTGTACCCCGAGGGCTGTTATTGACCAAGGCCAAGGACTCAGTGCTCTCTGCAGCCACTTATCCACGGCAGTGCACAAGCAATGAGTGCCACAGTGTGCTGGTGTTGATAAACTCTGCTAATCCACTCTGGGAGCCAAACACAGCTCAGACTTCTCTTAGTGCTCAGAACCAGTGAACTCCATGTTCCCTTTTACAGCTCAGATTGGGGAGCGTTGGGAGTAACAGGCAGGGATTTGTGATAATGTTCACTTTTTATGTCTCCACGCCGGCAACAGCCGTCCGTATGTCCATCCCGTTCTCGTGAACGCAAAATCTCAGGAACACCTTGAGGGGAATTCTTCAAATTTGGCACAAACGTCCACCTGGACTCAAGGATGAACCGATTAAATTTTAGTGGTTATAGGTCAAGGTCAATGTGACCTCACAAAACACGTTTTTGGCCTTAACTCATGAATTCATATGCTAATTATGACAATTTCACAAACATGTCAAACAGGATAAAATGATGTAGTGATGACATTTTGGACAGACATGGATGTAAACTGCAACTTGACTTGTTGGCAGAGGCATACAACCACAAGTTAAATCTATAACATGTCACGTTGTGTGCAGCAGTTAATAAATCTGTCACTGGAAATGTTCTGTGAAATGTAGGGCTGTTGCCAGTGGATATTCTGTAACAGTGACAAATTATCTTTCTTAGGGCCCTGACACACCAGACTGACCTCAATAACAAGCACCAACAAAGACCCACTAATAAAGTCGAACGCACAACAAAGCAGCCGACGGCCAGCTAACATACATACACAATCTGCCATGCCATGCACACTCTGCATGAGAGGAAATACAGTATGCAACTAAGCAAAAGTTGAATCTGAAAATCAAAAGGAAACAAAACAATCTGTCCTACAACAATAAAGGGTATTTTTGTATGTTCACAATATGAACTGAGAATATATCTGATGAAAAATTGCAGCTGGTAGTGTCACGAGTAACGAGGAGCGTGACGAATAAACAACCCGAAAATTGGAAATACTGGCCTGCGAATATTATATGTCTACGGTAGGGCTGTCAAAGTTAACACGATAATAGCACGCTAACGCAAATTAATTTTAACGCCACTAATTTCTTTAAAGCATTAACGCAATTTAGCCCGGCCGCTTTTCAATATTTGGGAGTATTCCATTGGTACCAAACATGACATACTATCTTGTCACACTCCAAACTAAGTGCAGTACCTGTGAGGGTTTCTGGACAATATTTGTCATTGTTTTGTGTTAATTGATTTCCAATAATAAATATATACATACATTTGTATAAAGCAAACATATTTGCCCACTCCCATGTTGATAAGAGTATTAAATACTTGACAAATCTCCCTTTAAGGTATATTTTGAATAGATAAAAAATGTGTGATTAATTTGCGATAAATCACAATTAACTACGGACGATGATGCGATTAATCACGATTATCGATTGACAGCCCTAGTCTAGGGCTTTTATTGTGAAAAGTAACAATGGATGGCGTAGTATTTGCATTCTGTGTGAAAGTATTCAAGACAAAAACAACAGTTTGAAAAAATATATTGACGTGCAAATTAATCGCAAGAAAATAAAATCAACAGTGTGTAAAGGCATTTACAGTCAGCTAAACGGCTAATGATTTTTTAACATGAAAATGGTTTCAGTGCTCAGTGTGGTATGGACCATGCTTCAGGTCAGTAAAGTACTGTAGAGTAGACCAAAAGAAAAGGAATTGAAATTGTATTTAACTACCAATTCTAGTTCCTTTTAAAAAATCATACATTATTCAACCATTGGACATTACAAGATAGCCAGCTAGCAAAATACAATTTTACTCTGAATTACTCCAGTAAATGAGATTACACTGTAGATTGTTTTGTAATTCTTACTGGCATCTGTCTACAGCAGCTTGTAGGCTCTATGAAGACCTTCAGTAGATTGACTCTTGATTAAATCTTGTGCAGCCAGCATCAGGATGTTGTAGAACAACCAAACAAACATTTGTGCTATTGTATTTCACACAGCTTTTCAGTTTCTGCAGTGCAACCGTTGGAGATGGTGATATACTCAAGATTGGCTATATCGTGGCTTGTTGTGATCTAAAATAAAATCGTGCATCATTATGCATATTACGCTCATTTGTGACTGAGCTTAGAAAAAGAGAATTTGACATGTGGTGTGTTTTTTAAATATATATTTATATTGATTTATTTGAGCTGCCATATGATTACATTGCACATCCTGACCAAAAATATGAGTCTGCTCTTTAGAAAAGTTGGCCAGGACTCTGCTGATGCTGCATTAGCAAATTGTCAGTATGTTATGGTAGCTAGAGCAGTGCTTTCAAAGGCACAAGATGAGCTGTGATTGGCTATGATTGATGTAAGCCTCTAGCACACCCACTGCTGTGTGATATTGGTCCCCTTTTAATCCCACCCCATTACCAAGAGGGCCACAGGTCACAAAGATACCAAAAGGGGCCATCCCGCCCTCTGCAAACTGCACACTTGACCGCACTTAATGCTGCACATCTTGTTCGGCAAAAATAGGAGCCTAAACCCTCAATGGCGTCAAAGTGGAAACTGCAAAGCTATAAGTTGCATCCCTGGTGCAGCCAAAGGGCACTTTGTTCTGCACAAGCTGTCTGGGCTTTGTTAAGTGTTTCACAACAGATGCCACCCTCGAAAAAAGAAAAACGCAGACCTCCATCCAGACTCATTATATACGTCAAGCAGCAGGAAATGAGACAGCCTGAGGATATTGTGAACACTGATCAATCAGACTGACACTGATTTGGACCAATGGAAATACAAAGTGTCCGCACATATCAAAGGCAGTGTTCTTTTTCATCCCTGTTCTCTTAATGTAATTAAATATCCCTGGATAAATACAAGATAAATGGCTAGAAGGCAGGTCCAAATTTAATAAGGCAAACATAATTAGCCAGTTTGTATGCTTCCTGGAGACCATGAGGACAGGATAGATGACTACATAATGGAAGTCATTGCTTGACTGCGTCATCTTACCGTTATGTCACCACTTATCCTAAAGGCTACAAAACAATATTACATGTAAAATCAATATGAATATTGTATTATGAAGTAACATTGCACAATGTCACTGGAGGATATTAAGCTTGTAAGATGTTAGCATATAGAAGGAATTTCTTCATTATTAAATGCCTGATGTGTTTGTTTCCATATACTATAACATAGACATATATTTGGAACTAACACTTCAAACTGTTAAATTATACTCTTAATCCAGACAACTTTGCACTTTTTTGAAGTTCTGTTGACTATTTAACTGTAATATCAATAAAAGCTTGGACCTCTTCCACAGTGGCGCTCACTGATCATTGAATTCAAGGGGAAATAACGCACTGTTGACTCCTTGCTCACTATTTTGCTGTGGTTCTTTCATTGATTTATGTGGCTTCGGAGAGACGTGTTGTTCCAGCAGGAGGGGAATACACTGCTGGAGAGAAGCCAGAAGAAGCTTTGATCGCCTCAGCGAGACCGAGAGGTGTAAAGTAAATGGGGTGTCGGATGTTACAGATTACTAATTTCAAAAGAAGTAGTTTTTCATGCTGGTAAATCTTAAGTGTGTCTATTACTGAGTATATAGTGCGGTTTAGTGTCTAGTCCACATTATTGGGATCTCAGTCTCGGTCTTGCTTGCAGTTTTACTCACCTATTCTCAGACTAAGGTGGCACAGTCTTGGACCAGAAAGAATCTAGTGACATAGAAATGGTTGGACACCTATTTTTAAAATGACCATAAATTAGAGATTAGTTCATCAGATTTCTGCCTTATTAAAGTATTTTAAATAGAAACAGACCTGCAGAACGGTATATTCCATCTTAGGTTCCTTCATTAATTATTATCATGAGCTGCGTAATTTGTTAAACACAGAAATATTGTATTCACATTCTAAACAAATATACATTTCCTATAAGTAAAATATGCATGTATAGCAGTGGGATACCTCGGGGTCTGAAAATTGAAGCCAATACAGAATTCCTTAAACTTGCATTCTTTCTAATAGCCAGCAGGGGGCGCCTCCTCTGGTTGCAAAAAGGAGTCTGATTGTATAGAAGTCTATGAGAAAATGACCCTACTTCTCACTCGCTTAATTAATTTTTCAGGCAAATATGCCAAACGTCCCCTTGTTCCAGCTTCTGAATTGGGAAGATGTGCTGTTTTTCTGATCATAAATTGAAGACCTTTTAGTTTTGGATAGTTGGTCGTACAAAATAAGCAATTTGGAGACGTCAACTTGAGCTGAAGGAATTGTGATAAACATTTTTTTCTAACTTTTTTCTGAAATTTTTTTGACCAAATCGGGCAACCATTCCAGTTTAGACAAGTGAAGCCAATGCAGAAGATCCTTAAACTTGCATTCTTTCTAATAACCAGCAGGGGGCGACTTCTCTGGTTGCAAAAAGAAGTCTGATTGTATAGAAGTCTATGAGAAAATGACCCTACTTCTCACTTGATTTATTACCTCAGTAAACATTGTAAACGTGAGTTTATGGTCTCAATCACTAGTTTCAAGACTTCTTCAATACAGCATGATGTTCATTCAGTAAATTATGGTCCCATTTAGAGTCAAATAGACCATAAAGCAGGGGATGCTTTAGGGCGTGGCTACCTTATGATTGACAGGTCGCTACCAGGGCTTTGTCCGGTCTGGGAGTTGTCTGCATTTTCATCTTACAACTTTAACTTCAACCCTTTCACAGTGTGTTTTCAGTTCATGAAAGTTAATTATAACCTTTTTGGTCGCATAAAAATATCTTATTCAACCAACCATTCAACCAAGATGGTGACGGCCAAAAAGAAGATGGTTATGGCTAAAAAGGAGATGGTGATGGCCAAAAAGCGAATTTGAGGCTTCAAAACGGCAGTCCACATCATCCAATGGGTGATGTCACGGTGACTACGTCCACTTCTTATATGCAGTCTATGGTGTATAGCTGTGACGTGTTTTGTTTACACAAAGAACATTGACTATTAGTTACCCTTTCAAGATTGAATCACCCAAGAGAAAGTGGAGAAGGTTAGAAGGATTTTTTTTTTCAGCTTGAATTTTGATTATGTCCATCATCATACTGTACTGCCGGGGAGAAATGCAGGTGAGGGGGGTCCAGTTAGCTAATAATATTATTGTTTTGATTTTCAGTATTACAAGCACTGTTGCCTGAAGCAAGATGGAAAATAGCAAATGTTATCACAGGAGTTGGACACCATTACAATAATGCAATGTGGGAATTTGGCCTGGACATTTACCATATAGTTGTTTGAACAGCACTCCCAACACAATTTCAGCAAAACTGAATCATCACAAAGGACCCATTGTATTGGATTTCCTCTGATTATACAGATGTTCATGCTGTGTCCACCTCATCCACAGTATGTGCTGACTTTATGTGGCCTTTGCTGGTGTTTTGAGTTGGACTTCCTGTCGTTGATTTAGCCAGTAACTGTGCATGAAAATGCATACCTTGCATGTTTTGCCAATTTAAAGTAGCTGTGACAGCAATGATTAGAGGAGTGGTGATAAAAGAGCTTTCTCTGATGGAATATTTATTTGTCTGGAAATGAAAGTATTTAAAGCTGGCACCTGATGGTGTTGGTACCCAGTGGTATATGTGATTCATTCACATACCTATAACTTAATTTGTATAGAGGTCATCCATATCATCTTCTCATTGTGAAGTAATGCCACTTACAATATTACATTTCTTTATTTATAAGGACAATGCACATTAATCTACATTTCTGTAACTGTGCCAGTGTTGGCCAGCCTGCTAATATTTAACCGCAGTCCTTTGGCAAAATGCTCAAAAACCAATGAAGTGACAGGTTAAGAAATACAAAACATAAAACAATAAAATGCCAAAATGACAGCAAAAGCAACAAAATCGAGCACCTGAGCGGGCTTAGGCATTTAGTGGCATCACACCCAAATCTGCGTTACCATTCGGTCTGGTATGTACGCGCCGTATAGAAACCGCTGCCATATTTGCACCAGGTTTCAGTACCCAACCCTATGCATGCTGCATCTCAGCTGAACTCAATTAGTTGTGCTCTGCTACTGTTAGATGTTTTGGTCTGGTTTTACTGGCTTCCAGTTTAACAGTGAAAGATGAGCTTTTTTACTGAAAAGCATGTTTCTCTTTATAGTGCACGCCCTCCATCCCACCCACTGGCAGAGGTTTACTGCATAGTCCTACAGTCTGACCCATTCACGTTGTTTGTTTGATGTGATAATGTCAATAATACAGGCCTCTGGTCACTTAGCTTGCTGTAGTCCTTGAAGTAAATAGGAGAAATCACAGCAGGATAGGAAATAACTCTAAAGAAAACACTTGATGTTCATTCGCCACGGTCAAGCCGAACGATCCTCAAATAGTAAAGTAAAACTCTTCAGCAGGGAACATGCCTTAAAGTTTTTTTTTTTGCTTCTCCAGTGCTTTTTTTTTTCTTCTTTCTTGCTTTTTTAAGTCTCCTGCAATCTCCTGCACGCTAATCCCTATTTTTGGTCCTTTTTTATCATCTTTTTTCCCCCCCCTGTCTCCCCCCTTTCCCTGCAAATACCCATGAAGTTAAGAATATTGTTAGAAAAGCGATAAGGGACCTTTAGGCAACAATTTACTCAATATAGCAAGTAAAGAACTAAGTCTGTTATACCATGTAAGTCACAGTTGGAGATTCGCTTGCTGAGGTTGCTTGATTAAGGTTGATCTTTTTTTACGATTATGATACGTTTGATCTTTTCCATACATCTACTGTACGTGAATAGAATTTGAGAACCTGTACTGTATCAGAGATTGGGGCATGGATGTGTTTGACTGCATCTAGGAAAACTCAACTTTTTATTACAAATGTGCAGGGATGCATCATGAAATGTTTTGAGCAGTTTTCCCTCTGAGATTGTTTTATTTGAAGTATTTTAGAGGCCTGAAGAGGTGAGAGTATGTAGTATTTGACAAGAAAAAGATAGATTTACATAATTTTGTGTTTTCTTTCATCATTTCTAAAAATAAAATCTCCATTTTTATCAAGTAATTTCTGTCTCTTAATATCCTTAAAGGGAACCTATTATACTTTTGTGCTTTTTCCCTTTAGTGTGTTATAGAGTTTTGTGTGCATGTAAAAGGTCTGCAAAGTTACAATGCCCAAAGTCAACACCAAAGGGAGTTACTCTCCCCAGAATCACTGCTCCTGAACTACCTGAAACACCTTGCTTGAAGTCCCTCCTTTTCTTCTGTAACGTGATGATGTCACCAAGTTACACATTTGCATAATACCTGCCTAGCGGCTAGTTTGGCAGCCGTTATGAGAAAAATAAAGCACTCTTTGAACATTAAAGCAAGTAAACATGTTCTAGTAGAGATCCAAAATACAAATATGCACCTGAAAATAAGCATAATAGGTCCTCTTTAAAACAGTGAGACTTTCAAGCAGTTTCCAACAGACTGGTTTCAAGAATTTTCTATAAATTAGTGTCTTGAAATGAGAATGAATAACATTGTTTGCTGCTGTGTTGAAGAGAAATGAAACTTTATTTCATATTTTAAACCAATTGATTGGTTGGAAGAAAATTGTGGTTTGTAATCTATGTGAGGTGGGCATTTCTAAAACCACAACAAGAAGGAAAGTAGGAAATAGTGTTAGCAAGTCAGCTGAGGTGAGTCTCACTTGTATCCACTGCATCCTCTATCGCTCTGTGCCTCTCTGGTTGGTAATGGAGGGAGGGCAGCAAGAGAAAAGTGAGAATCAAGACCCCAGCTGTGTCCTCATCCAAGCAGGGACTCTTAATCAATACCAGGCAGCCAAAAGAGGCACATTGAGAAATAGTGAGGGTCAGGGTCACAAATATCAGGGCAGTCTAGTGTGCCAAATTGAACACTGGGATTCCAGGGGTGCCGAGGGTCTTTGGGTGCTGATCCATCTGAATGAAGACAAAGAATAGAAAGAATCTATTTTATTTTTCCCCCTATAGCTCAATAAAAATTCGACTTCAAGTTTCATCAGAAAGAAGTTATGGAAGAAGTTTTTACCTTTATTCTCTACCACAGGATTGTTTTTTTTCTCTTCAAACGTGACATTTGATTGGAAAGAGCATTCAATTCAACCCTTCACATATCCTTTCTTGATGTTGGTTTTCAAACGGGCACACTGCTCCGCTATACCTGCCATTGGCATTCAGATCACACCGGTGTCAAATGCACTCAGGATAGCTCCGAGGGAATCAAGTTGAGGTTTGCCTTAATAATGGGATTTCCACACATTACATACAAACTCACTGGGCGCTAATGTGGTTGAATAATATTACCTTGAAAAGGTGCGCTCGAGTCCCAAATTTAATTTACAACGTGACATTGACTTTAAAAAGAGGGCTGTGGCACGCGTAATGCCCAGGAAATAATAGTGTGCTCCACTGGGCAGCCAAGCACCGAGCAGAGGATTAAACGGTGGTGCTGCCACACACTGGGAATCTCTCAGTACGGTTCAAACATTAACACTGATTTTAAGCTTACTGTAAATACGTTGTAGTTGAACAATTGTAGTGCTGCTATCCAGAAGCACGCTGGGACTGGAATTTCTGGTGTTTTGGCTTCTTGGTCCTCATTTCCTTTTGTGTTACCTGCTCTCTCACCTTTGTGCAAATACACACACAAGCACACACACACACACACAAATACACTCGCACAGTCATTAGTGGCACAATATTTCATGAAATTTGACAACAGCTGAATATGCTCAGTGATCGCATTAACACATGGACATTACCTGTCTACAAAGCTCCGTCTAAAGCAAGCATCACACAAATGGATTGCATACTGTTGCATTTTAATGAAATGCTTGATCTCTCAAGGTGGAAGGAACTATACCCCAGGAATGGATCAGCATAGATATTGCTGCTGATAAAGCATTGTCTAAACAAATATCCGTGAGCAATTTCTCGACGCAGCCTTTTATGTGTATTGTATTGTTTTATGATTATGGACGGTGTCACTCATGCATCTTTCATGTCTTACTTGTGGATTCCAGTGCAGCTTTCCGGCTAGAATCCTAAATGTTGCTGTATGCATGAGCAGATGGGCTGTTGGTGATGTTTCCAGACACCTCCACCTGCTCTTTGTTTGGGGAGAAAACCCCACTGAGATGATTTAGTTGTTTATCAGGTGGTTGCCTTCCAAACCCAAAAGGCAAAGGAGGCAAGAGGAGCAAACAGAGGACAGACAGGCACCTAGTTTGTCAACTAAAATATGTTTTATAAGCTACACCGAGAGAGACTTTATTGATGATGCAAGTAATTCTGTGTGTGTGTGTGTGTGTTGTGTGTGTTTATACTGCCTGAACTGCTGAGTTATCACTCTACAGCCCATTACTGGATGATGAGACACCGTCACTGCCAGTAATAGTTTTGACTCTGCTAAAAGTAACCGTACACGCCTTTCCGCATCAGAACATTTTATTTAGTCATATTGTAAATAGGCACTTCACCGTTAGCACAACAATGAAATCTTATTTTATCACTGAAATAACGTTTGTAGCGGGACAGTCAATCACAACTCATGGTGGACACAAAATATGTTGATGCAAATGTAGTCAGTAAGCATTTTTTCAACAAATATTAGTGTCATTCTCATTTTGGAAAATGGGCTTGAATGGCAGTGTTATAGTTCTGTTACATAAGGAAGTATTAAACATTATGAATTTATTGTTTGTTTTTGTTGCAACCAACAATGTAAACTAATGAAACAACACTGGCCATGAAAATTGGCATGACATTTTCAATTCAATTCATTTTTTATATAGCCATAAAGTCATTTTGTAGGGATAGTCATGGTCCCCAAAGGATGATTCTACTAATCATCACTAGGGCTCCAACTAATGGTTATTTTCAGTGTTGATTAATCTGTCGATTATTTTCTCGATTAGTTGTTTGGTCTATAAAATATCAGAAAATGGTGAAAAACGTCAATCAGTGTTTCCCAAAGCCCAAGATGACGTCCTTGAATGTCTTGTTTGTCCAGAACTCGAAGATATCCAATTTACTGTCATAGAGGAGTAAAGAAACCAGAAAATATTAACAGTTAAAAAGCTGGAATCAGAGAATTTAGACTCAAACCAATTAATGGATTATCAAAATAGTTTCTGATTAATTTAATAGTTGACAACTAATCGATATATCGTTGCAGCTCTAATCATCACCTGACCTTTAACACCACTGTCAGGTCAAAATGCCCATGTGCATACAAGATGTATCATAGTGTAAGAGGATTGTAAATAAGACATTCATGCTCCCCAGGGAATTTTAGCTGTGACTGTATGGCCTTATAGTACCTGTAGCGCCACCCTCAGGACAAATTTTATCCGCAACGCTGTTGATGCTCTAACAGTAGCAAATCATGAGTGTGTTGTTTGACAAAAGCATCTTTTCACTAATAAATTGGGCCTTTTTGTTGAGTAGTAGTCAAGGTCAAAAATAAACCTTTAAGCTCAAAATGACAGTTTTGTTGTTCCTTCCAAGACTATTGTATTGGCTGTTGTGCCTCTATGTGCTGCTAGCATGGCTTTAGACATGCAATCTTGTTCCTGTGTCATGCTTTGAGTTCAGCAGCAGTATAGCTTGTTCATCTGTCAAACACATCAAGTGTGTATTTGTCTGTCAATGCTTCAGTGAAGCAAGCAGTTAGAAGCTGCAACTATCAAGGCCAGCAGTGAGAACCCATTGCAAGGTTCACTGTTGGCATGTATAAGAAGCTATTCATTACATCTACTTGAATGATTGTTTATCATATTCATTTATTCATGTTTTTTTCTTATATATTGTTCTTACATGTGTTTTGTTCTTATATATTGTTCTTATATGTGGCTCAACAACACACAAAAGCAGTGTTTGCTACAGTATGACACAGTCTCGTTGAATTGCTGTCAGTGTTCCTCTCAAGGTCAACTCTTTTTGGCCTGCTGTAAAACCTTCTTCAGAGATTGGACACGTTTTATGGTTTAAGTGATTATTAAATTGAAGCACCGAAGCTGATAATATATTGTATCCTTGTAAAGCCAGGTGGTCTGCTACGAGAAGTGAACAAAAATGTCAGAAACTTTAAAGGTCAGCCTTGTCATGGTTGGTCTATTGAATATCTAACTATAAAGCAAGGAATCTTTCTGTCTGTCTGTCTCTGGGCATGTACTGTATGTATGTGTGTCCTTCCTGCATATCTCGAGAACCGCTTATCCGATCTACTTCACACTTGGCGGGTGTATCGCTGGGGACCCCATGGAGTGCTTTGTCGAAGTTGTTACAATTTGGACAGGCAACACGTTCAATATTAATAAACTTTGAATAAACAAGCGATAGCACTCTGTGCAGCAGCTGGGGCCGCTCTGAATGGGCTGGGCATGCTCTCTGAACGGCCACGCCATGAACGGGCACTGCACTAGTCTAACTAAAATGGAAGGAGCCTCTTTCTGCCTGTCCTTTGATTTTCTCGACAACCGTTCATCCGTTCGACTTCACTCTTGGCGGATGTATTGCTGAAGACCCAAGGAAGTGCAGTGTTTAGTGAGAGGTTGTTTGGATGAGCGGTTCTTGAGAAAGCTGCAAGCAGCAATACCAGAGGCCAAGCAATCGGTATCTGAACAGGCACATTCTGAACGGGCACTGCACTAGTCTAATCAAAATGCACAAAGAGGTTTGATTCAGAGGGTGAACGCTCTTGAACCTTGAAGGATTTCATTCTCACTGCCGAGATATATTTCTTTGTAGCTGTCAATCTGCACAAAGAAATCTGTTTCAAAAGAAGCTTTTTTTCCTGCGTTAGCCTTTTGCACTTATGAACTACATTCCTCCTTAATACCCTTGTCCATTGATGACAGTTATACAACACATTTCCTAAACAGTATGGTCAACACCGCTTCTGTCTGTGTGTGCTGTTCTGGGTCAAGGGCTCAGTTCAGGACAATGCTGTCTTGCTCCTCTCACATTACTGTGCTTAGTTACAAAACAAGCTGATGGCATGGCTTTAGTCAGGGTCAAACACTGTCGTCCATCTCTATAGATCAAATTCCATGTTGATGCAGAGAACTATAATTTAGCTCTCATTATGGCTCAGTGCTGGTGGACAATACATGTACAGCACAAGGCACTGGTCCAAAACTGCATAACACTCTTTTTTTTTTGTGCTTCTACCAGAAAGATGTATGTTGTGAGAATGCTGGGCTCACATTTCACAGATAATGGGAAATCAAGTCAGTGTATCAACAATCGGGCCTCAGTATTTCTTTTTATGTTATGTAACGCTCGTATGTAGGGTGAGAGATGATGGTTTGGTTGTTGTCAGGACTTTATGCTTACATTCCCACACTGGCAGATTATCGCCACTAATGGCTCCTGCTGGATCCTCTGTGCCTGAAACCCACTTCTTTATCAGAGTGATTATTGGAGCTGAGGGGTACTGGCAGGCTTTGGTAATTGGCATATCAGATTTCATTAGCTCTATTTAGTCACTTTAGAAATTCCCATTTGCTTAAACTCTACAAAGCATTCTAAAGCCATGCTGTCAGTGGTGCTTTTATTTTGTGAGTTGTGGGCTGATAAGTTACAATATTGTTACCTCCATTATCCATAAGGGAAGTAGTCTGTAATAGCCGTATCATTTTGCATCATTTTAGCCATCATCAGGTCAAAGGTTTGAGTTGTCCAATATTTTGGTTTAGGACCAAACTAATGACATTCCCTCCATGGTAAAAACATGGTCAAAATGGATCGTGTCTAGAAGTTAATCCCAAAGTTGTGAAAACTCTCGTGAGACTCACTAACCGACGACCTATCCTAACCCTAACCATTCAAGGTCAATGCCTAACCTCAACCATCTTGCGAGAGTTTTACAACTTGAGGGTTACCTTCTAGACACGACCGTAAAAAACGATACCTTCTAAACAGTAGCATGTTGATGTTAGCTCTTAGTGCAGAGCTTAACTATAGCCTCACACACAGTTGCTAGCTATTTAATGATTTAACCGGTGTCAACAGTGTGCACAAGCTGATTTTTGTTACTTTGACCTGAATACCAGAGCGCAATGATCAATTCTCCAGTTTCGGTGATGAGAACCAAAATAACTCTCCTCCAGTAGATGTGGATGTTCAAGGATAAGTCATCAAAAGAGTATTTCCATCAACACTGACCCAGCTCACACATGATTAAACATCTGAAATAACTCTAAAAGTCTGTGTCAGATAACAGCACAATAGAAACCAAACACACTATAATTGTGCGTGTGATGAGTAAATGAGTCCTAACAAGGTTATATATATTTTGGAAGGAGTTATTTGAATTCATGTTGCTTAACCTGGCAAGGTCACCGTACTTTGTTCCAGTGTCATTTCTGTTTACAAACATCTTTTCATTGCTTTGAGCCGATGTTGAAGTCACAGAAAATGTTCCAATTATGCAAATAGGATACAAGCTTATTAGTTTTGAAAGGTATAAACTGTGTTTGTTTATAGAATGTCAACTAAACAAACTGCTGAGAGGACCGTAAGCTTGTTGGCAATTATCTTTCAAAACAAAAATGACTCAATATTTTGGTTTGAAATGTATTTACCTAACCAGCGTCTTTAAGAAAAGAGGGTCACCCTTCCTTTTGAAGCCTACAGTTTCATTCACGCTCTGCATATTTCACTACAGTTTAAAAATGTATTCAAATGGATGTGGAGGAATGATGACCACAGGGAAGAGGTGAGTGAGGTCCGCTACAGCGAAGATAAGATTTCAGCAATTACTGCCAAAGGTTTTTTTAGAGTGGAGTGGAGGAGTCTCTCCCCAAAGGTCTCTGGAGGTTTGTAGTGCTGGCACTCCCGACATTTTTACCACTTCCAGTAGAGATGAAAAGTGGCATGGGCTTTCACAGAGCTTCTACAATCTAGAAACTTGCTAAATTAGCTCAGAACACCAGCAATATTGATAATAAAGGCAAACATATTGTTATCATTAAATTAGAACTGAAATGATTAGTCAATTCACTGACTAGTGGATCAACAGATAATGAATCTGTAACAATTTCCATAATCAATTATCAGTTAACTTTCAGCAGAAATTGTTCCAGCTCCTCAAATGGGCTTTTTATGGTCTTCTATGATAGTAAACTTATTATCTTTGGGTTTTGGTCTGTTGGTTTGACAAAAGAAGGCATTTGGAGACAATAACTTTGGCTTTGGAAAATTGTGACATGATAGATGAAACTATTAATCACTTAAAGCTGCAGTTGGTAACTCCGAGACAATATGATGAAAAAGTTATTTTTATAAAACGGTCACTATATCCTGACAGTAGCGCTTGAGACGGATAATCTGTGAAAAAAAATAATGTTCCTCTGTGTCCTCCTGTGCTTCTAATGGCATTTGGAAGATTTCAACGTGCCCGAAGGAAAACAACCAATCAGAGCCGAGCAGTCTCTGGGCAGCTGTCAATCACTGCTCGCAAAGCTTGTGAACTCCGACCAAACGGTCAAAGTAGGCAGCGCTGATCAAATATGAATAAGTATTCTGTTACTGTAAAACTTATTTCTCGCCTCAAATGTTTTCAGAAACATACTTTAGTGTACGGTTTAGCTGTAAAATGAGAAAGTTTGCTCCAGATGAGGGGCGGTGCTTGGTTTTGGCTTGACTGTTTTCAACATGGCGGTCGGGTCACAAACTTTCTCATTCCTTTCCTTCGAGCATGATGCAATCTTGAAAATGCCATTATAGGATCACTAGGTTGAGGCAGAGGAACATGATGTTTTTCACAGAGTATCTGTCTCAAGCACTACTGTCAGGATAAAGTGACAGTTTTATAAAAAAATAACTTTTTATCACATTTGCTGAAAGTTACCGACTGCCGTTTTAATTAAGAAAATAATCAGCAGATTAGTCAACAATGAAATGATATTGCAACTTTGCATTAAACTCAACTGGTCATAGATAAATAACGGGCTTGTTTTCCAAAAAGTGAGCAGGAGTGCATGGGAAACAGGTGGTGACAGTTATGATTTTGTATTTTTTAAATTTGTAATTTTCTTGCTGTACTGTTGCTATGTGCAACCAGTGACTGTCTTGAAGATAAGAAACCGATTCATCCATCTAAAAAGCTATGGTGCTTTTTGAGAATGGTTGGCAGCAATACAACATTTCAATGAGCTCAAATACACAAACACGTTGGTATGCTCCTTTAATACACTTTGTAGATTCTTCCTCCTTGAAGATCCTGTACTTCTTAAATGCAGTTCTTAGTCACACACTTTTATAGAGGACTTCCAGGGAGCACTCTGCAGCTTCGTGCAATTCCCCAATTCATTCTCATCACAGTAAGTGAAAGTGAGAAGACATTTGAGTGCCTTAAAGGGAAAGTCAATTAAGGAATCCTGGGTGATTTATTGTTTGCTGCAAATACAATTTCTACTTGCCATTTGACACCAATTTTACAACTTATTTTAATTAAGTCTATAGGCGTTATCATAAGTGCTCCTGCAGCACTGTATTGGTGTCAGTCTGACACCTAAAAAAGCTTATGACACAGATTTATGATACCTTTTCAGTGTTTGAATGAAATATAAACCATCAATCTCATTTACCTTTGACAAAGAAAACATCTTGATCCTATCAAAATATGTCTGAGTCAATTTGACAAATGAACTATAAGTACACAAAGTATGATGCTTGTCTAATGTAGATGAAATAACTACCTGTTATATGCAGATTAACGCTGCTCTCCAGTAAAAGTTTCTGATATTATTCTACATACGCTAATAGACACAGTATGGTAAATACAGTAATTATACAACTCATTATTTCTTAGTAAGTCCTGAACAAACAAGTGTGCCTGGAGTTTTCACCGGTCAGGAGTTATGCATAATGAGTAAATCTCCAGGTTACAATAGCAAAGTGCTGTGATAGAGTAGCAGTGTTGCTGGAACTAAAAACAATCATGGAGCAAAATTATTAATTCATATGTTTGCAAGTAGAGTTAAAAAAAATCATGGATACTTCTTGTTACGTGAATGTACAGCGCAAAAGCCTAAAGCTGTTGAGGATTGGTTGACGTCTACCAAAGTGCCTGTAGTATGAATAAAGTATAAAGGGGCACAAATTAGACAAAAAGAAGCAGAGGCCAATATCTTGACTTTTTGTCCCTCAAGCTCCAAAAACACTGGATATTATCATCAGAGGCTATTTCCTTAATGTTTGTTCACACTGAATTTTTGCAGTCCGTGCTTATTCAACCCCAAAAAGCCAAAATACCAACTGCAGTGTGGCGTGTGTCTTGTGTGTTGCAGCTCAGCCTCAGACTTTATCTCAAAACATACCAGGAACTCCAGATCGTTCTGGTATTCTCCTGCAGACGCCTCCTTTTTTTCACGTCTCCATACATTCATTCAGTGGAAACATAAAGTCATGGAGTGGCCCTTTAACAGTTTGTACTTTACCGTAACTCTCCTTAACAGTACACACTGTAAAATTGTGACAGATTCAGAAATCACACAGACCGTAGTGTTATTTTAAAATAAATATGCAAATTGGAGAATAATTGATCGTTCTATCAAACTCTGAATAAATTGAGACCACAGAGAATAAACAACTACTATTTTGAAACACATTCATCACAGTCTATCAAAGGCCTCCATGGTCCTGTAGTGTGACAAATGGACCTATTAGGTGCTAATTAGGCCGAGATTAAGGTGATGGAAAGCAGTGACAGAGTGAAGGATGTACTTCCACTGTGAGGAGGCACAGGGGGCATGACTAATAATGTTTTTAGCCCTTAAGTCTCGCTCGTGACTGACAGTTTTGATAGCTTCTAGTGTTCATCATCAATAGAGATGTTTGCCAACACCCCAGAGAGGTCATTTCTCCCGAGGCTGAGAAATGAATTAAACTTTTGAAAGGGCCACATAACAGTGTAACAAAAAAAACCTGAACTGTTTTCTGTCTCTTGGTTGTGTTTATGTTTCATAGATTGAATAACTAAGCAGGCTTCTAAAGCCAAACTGAGGTTTTCTGTGTTCTCAATGTGTACTGGCAGTGATGTAGGGCGTTTGCATGTTCTGTTGTACTCTGCATCACATCCTACTTTTCCATTTTCTACAACAGCGTAGCAAAAGGTCTTAGCCACATTAGCTGCCATGACATTTTGAACAGACATTTATGGTTCCCAGTCAATGAATCCTACCTATAACTTTGATGATCCAGTGAATTTTTACCTTGTGCCATCACGATGTTGATATTTTGGGGGTTTTAGTGATATTTTCGGACAGATTTTGAATGCATTGTCATCAAATTTGCTACATACATTCATGGTGACTTGTGGATGAATCCTAATGACTTTGGTGATCCACTGGTTTTTCATCTAGCGCCACGATGAGGCTGACAGTTGTAGTTTTGTGTGAAATGTCGTCGACTAACGGATGGATTACCATGAAATTTGGTACAGACCTTCATGTCGGCCTCAGGATGAACTGTAATGAGTTTGATTGTGCCCTGACTTTGTCATCCAGTTCCATTATCTGGTAATCTGACCTGCCAGATGGTTTGTTTACATAGAACAATCTGAGAAGCCGTCATTGGAAACTGTTTGGAAAAGGGTAGGCCCTTTCTAAAAAATACTAGGCAGGTGATTGGATGAACCATCTGTCAATCAAACTCGTGCTGAAGCCAGTCGGGAGAAGAGCGAAAACGTTTTTTGGGGAAAAGCCATCAATGCCGTTCTTTGCTCTTCTTTCAATGAAGAAATACTCTCCGGCTCTGATATAACTGATGCTATGGCAGCATCTGCGCTAACCTTTTAGAATAACAATAACAAGAATAAAAGATGAATACTAAATACTGAACAGAGCATTTTTCTGGAAAATATGTTTGACCTTTTTACTTCTAATTTAGTTTAGCTCTGACAAGATGACTCTGAACTCTTTTGTAGTGTGGCAAAATGATCTTTCCTGTAGTACCTATGCCAAATGAGCCTATTTAGAAATATTTCTGCTGCTGGAGTGCTGCAGCTGTGCAGTGTGGCGAAGTGGCGCTCACTTCAATGAGTCTGCCTGCAGAAATTCATTATCTTGAAAGCAAGCGTGGCAAAGACCATGGCCAGGTGGTATGGGTAATTTCACATTTCTCCTGTGCCCTGTGAGTGAAGATGCCACTTTGTATTACCTCTCTGTAGTGGAAGAGCACATTGGCGCGGCCTGTCCAACTACACCTGAAACGAGCCGCTGTAGATAGCCAGCTGATTAAAAGAGGAGGCACTGCAGTAATCCATCTTCACTTTCTAACTTCAGCGTACCAGCAAATACTTTTCTGATTGGGTTTCATGGCTAATAGTATAACAGCAATTGTCATATGCAGTATTTTCAAGGTTGCAACAATGGTCACAAACATAGCAGGTTGTTTTGTTGAGCTTGTGAAGTGAATTGTCATCAAATCTCTCTCTCACACTGAAATCCCAACAGAGATTTGGAGGCATGTGGAGCGATGTGAGCCATATTGATCTTGTTGCCCAGCACATTGAGAGCCATATAACTGGGGATCATTGTACTTGAGACTCTGCTGAGGCTTTGTGTGTGTACTGATGCAAAAGAAAGAGAAACTCTGGAGCCACCCGGCTGTGCAAGGTGGCACAGATGTAATGGTGTTAAAAAGTCTGTTTAAAAGGAAGTGCTCAAGATTAATGGACAGGGTTGGTAATCTTGAAAAACTCTTTTCCAATGAAAGTAGCTGGCAGCACTTGCTCCAAAAGTTGCTAAATCTAGCCAGAAAGTTGCCAAGTCCGCAACATCGACAGTCCGTCCTTTCAGGCCTCCACCAAAATTATCATTATGAACATAAACACAGAACATGGCTATTGTTAGTACTCACAGCTGTCAAGCTTAGCAGCTCGTGGAAGACTCCTGTGATGCACAATGAGTGCACGGGCATTTGATTTATTGATTGCTGTCGGGATGTAATGATAATTTCGATAAATATAATAAAAAACGTATTTGAACAACACAACCAACCCTACCTTTAATCTTTAACATCTGCAACAGCATGTCATCATTATCTGAAGCTGTATCTTAGGAGGCTAAGCCCCTTATCTAACAGAGATGTATCTTTCAAAATTCCCAGTTTGAAGTACACTCACATTTGTGTAAGCTTAGGGTGGAAGCAGTGCAAGAATCCTGATGTAGTTTCACCTGATACACATAGTTTCTATTTTCAGGAGAGCTTGCAGAACATGTCTAACATAGGACACCCTGCTCAAATGTGTGATGAACTGCCTCACCACTGTAAACATAGCCCCCTATTCTGATCTTGCTAAATTTGGCTCTGCCACAACGATCTGATCTCACGACACAGATGTTATCATAGATTTTCACGGTTATCTTGAAAGCCCTTTCCTGAACAGCATGACAACACGTTGGTGTGTACCACAGGTGCACATAGGAGAGACATCATGTGTGCACCCAGTTCATCACAGGTGGGAGTTTATTTGCTGTCTTTCATCATCACTCAGTCAACACACACATACACTACCAACACACACTGTGCTCTCTCTCCTGCTGATGCAGAGTTGGCACCATTAATACCCACTTTGCTGTCCTGGACACTTTTCCTTTCCATTGTTTATACTGGAGCAGCAGAGTGATTGTACTAATCAGGTGTGGGATAGACTCTCAACATAAACTCTCTGCTGCCGAGAAGTCTACGAAGAGATTAGAGGACAATACGTCCCAGCTCCCATTGCTCGCTATGAATGGGAATCCAATTTAATTTCAGATATAATGCATTATTTATATTGTCTCTTACACAAACATCAATACAAAGTATTTGCGTTGCAGCGTGTAGCAATGTTTATTACCGGTGGTGCGATAAATGTAAATGTTCTGTGGACCGCAATTTCATCTGTTTGCAGCTGATGTTTCTTGTAGATGCAAAACAAGGATGATGAAATTAATACATGTGGAACACTGAAATTACCATCCTGCTATATGCATGAGGCAGCAAAGTTAGCTCAGACCAGCCAATATACGAAAAGTTAATTTATTGGTAGGTGTTATAAAAATATGTATGGAATGACATCAATGCATTTTTTTTATATAATGGTGAATTAAAAACCCCAGAAAATGATATGCAATATAAGTCAGTGATATGGAAGTAATGATGTGGTTAAAAAAAAATAGAATTGGAAAGAAAAGCAAAGCCACAGTATGTATGTATGTCTAGTAATACCAATCTAAACCTGGCCTCAAGCAGTGGAGATGGAGAATGGCAAGCACGGTTTCTCATTAGGTGTTTACCACCGTCAGTGGGTATGTAAATAAGGAGCACTGCGGAGAAAAAAATAAATATAATAATAATAATCAGAAGCCAAAATGATTTTTTTTTTCCTGTATCATATCTCTGTTTGCCAGTGCACCATGGTGTAATATTGCAGACTATAAATTAAATACATTTGTCGTTGGCCAAGGGTCACAATCCCATCAACTGTGTCCTAGTGTAGATAGGATTTCATTATTCTGTATCAAAACATATTTCAGGGGGGAAAAAAAGCAAAATAAATTACAGTTTGAAATGAATGACAGTTTGTCCAAGGACAAACATCAAAGTATTTATTTATTTTATAAGCAAGCTCACCTTGATATAGTACAGTACATAGGGCGCTGCAAGAGTCTGGTAAACAGACTTCACAAAGTGACTTTTCAAAGACAGTGATACTTTGAAATGCACTGCCATCTTGAAATCCAATATAACATGATGGTAAAGACATTTGTAGCATTTTTCAAACCTGGGTCCAAATTTGACTTTGATTATTGGACCTCCCCTGTGCAGCCTACGTCTACTTTCATGACACAAGGTCATTGGTTCTTTGCTGATCAATGAGAACCAGCATTGGAAAGGAATAGCAGTTATGACTAAATGGTAAATGGACTGCATTTATATTTACTGCGCCTCTCTACCTTACTGGGCAAAGCACTTTTACAATTCGCCTCTCATTCACCCATTCACACACACATTCTTTCACCAATGCATGCCTTTCAAGGCTCTGGCCTGCCCATCGGGAGCAACTTGGGGTTCAGTGTCTTGCTCAAGGTGCAGACAGGAGGAGCTGGGGATCGAACCTCCAACCTTGTGGTTAAAAGATGACCCGCTCTAACTCTTAAGCCACAGCCGCCCCTAACCTCATAAGACAAGTGATGATGTGTTTAATACAATTTATAGTGATTGGATACTGAGGCTCTGCAAAGGATAAATTGAGCAAAAAGGTCTGACATGAGTGCCAGTAATTGCAGTGTCGTGATCTGTACTATGTAAAAAAAAATGACCTCTTTCTGGTTGATTTAATGCATTAGTATAAATTAGAGTATATTAAACACGGGGCAACTGTGGATCTCCTCTATGGAGGGCTGAAGGACTTTTTACAGTAATAGCAGGTAATGAAAAACATGGCTGTGTCATCACTCCAATTTACTACATAGTGTACTATACAGTATGTGCAGTATTGTCCACAATTTTATTTTAGTGTCTGATTTCTTTTTGTGAAATTTATGCACTATAGAGCCATCAAATATTCCAACAAAATAAGTAGTGTCCACGTCATGTACACTATTTTCTGCTAACAAATGTATATTGCATTGAGTCATTTTGTAGAGGGGAGAATTACAGTCTTGCTCTGGTGTCAGTTACAGTATTGTTTCTTGAAGTACAGGTCAGATTTGTACCACACAGTACGATATAAATATGTTACATAATGTGAGACTCTTACAGCCTATTTAAATGATCTGTAGCGCACGGTCTGAAGTGCATGGCGCAAGTGCATTTAGGGCGTATCCAACTTCACTTTTGCGAGTTAAACGGTGCATAATCTGGGCGCAAGGAACAATGGGGTTGTATTTAGTGTCTTAATTAATCATAGATGTGTTTTGGGCATAACAAAAATCCAACTCTTTAAAAGCCAGGTGTAACTGCACCTGGTGCATTGCTATAAAAATGGCGGATTCAGCAAATTGGAGTAGCGAGCCATTTTCTGCAGTGAAAATGTTGTTTTTGAAAGGCTAAACGCCAACAAATGTGGATTGAAGCAGAACATTTTGTTGGATAAAAATTACATTGGGAATTTTGGATATAATTATATCTACGGTATAGTATCTTTTTTCAATAAATAAAATAAATAATAAAAATAAAATAAATAAAAACACTAATATTATTAGTATTAAACTATTTGCAGAATTACATTCCAGTGGTGGCTGCGTAGGATTGTTTCCGACTCATGTGATCCAAACATTTCCAATAACTCCTGAGCGTTGTAACGTCCAAAATCACTTAGCCACCACTGGAATCTAATTCTACAAATAATATGATATTAATAATATTAGTGTAACCTGATCTTTATCTGCAGCTGTGCCCTTAGATTTGTGGGTATCATGGTATTATCTTTTTTTTCTGATTTGTAATTAAATTCATTGAATTTGTTGTCCAGTACTTTAATTTTTTGCAGTTGCACAACTGCTTCCAGCGAAGACCTTAAAGGCCAACTGCTGTCATCAACCTTTATTGGAAGTGTGTTTATGCTCCATATTGTTTGCCTTTATTTGACAAGTACAAATGACTACAGCATGTGTCTTTATCCTGATTGAGGTCTTCATGCAAAGCTCTAATTATCAAAGTCATTTGTTGGAAATAGATCCAGTTCCTTGTAATTGTGTGTCCTCTCGTTCTTTGTAATATTCAGAGCTATTAAAAAGGTCATATTTTCCAGTCATATGGCCAAATGACATTTCCCAATTGATTTTTATGGCTGCAGTCAACACTGAACAGTTTAGCCATTATTCTGAATGCCATATTTGTCGGGCATGAAAGTTATAATAGCTTTTATTAAATGGACTTTGTGCTTTAAACGAAGCACAAAACGTTAGCCTTCAAACATAGCTCTTGTACAGTTAATCAATAACAGATTTATTTTGCATCTCAAAACAAGGACAGAATGTCAGCGGATGTTTACTTGCCAAAAATTCCTCATCAAATTACAATCACTCCACTGTTGTGATTGAAGAGGACACTGTCTATGCTCATATAATGAAACACATCTGTGAGCATTGTTGATGGCAGAGAGCAAGATGTCTAAGGACAGGGGAGTTGTTTGCTTATGAACCCAAAGTTTGCCATGAAGTTTGTCTAATTAGCGTTTCCAAGGTGACCTCACTGTTAAAACGTAACGGATGGACGCAAGAAAGTTAGCTCCTTCTGAAACACTTTGTACTTTCTGTGGGTGCACAACATCCTCTTAGGGACAACAGAACATGTTCTCAGCTGTCACATGTGCAGAACAATGCCAAATATGTTTTATTCTCTCTGGACTGCAAAGCCTTGAGACAGAGGCTCTCTCCTGTAAAATAAGTGCATGATGGCAGACCTGTAAATGCCTGTGAATCACCGCATCATAAATCTCTTAACTTCAGAGTGGAGGACGAGGATGAGGTACTATCTCATGAGTGACATGTCAATTATTCCTCCCCCTCCACCTCCACCCATATTATATGTGGCTACTTGCCGTAAACACACCATCAACTGACAGCTATCTCAGACATCTTGAATCTTGCACCGGACAGACGCATAATTGATGTACAGTCCACCTTCCTCGTCACCTGGGGCCAGGATTACTCTTGATCTGAATAATTCATCCAACCTGTATGTAATCTTCATCACTTTATCTTTGAGGCTCGGGCCGCTGTTAAATTGGAAAACCTCGAGTCGGTGGCGACTCGTTTCTTCCTCTGACACACAGACATCTGTGATTACAATTAGAGGTAATTGTGTCTTTTTAAATGCGGATGCGGGAGGCTATCGATATTGACCAGCAGGCGTTTCATAAGTGAGGTGACCGGTGTCATAGCAACACACACCACATCAAAACTGCCCCCTGTCTAAAGGTGGTTTTAAAAAAAAAAATGCTGTTGTTTGCAGTTTGCTGTAGGTATGTGAGATGCTTAGCTGTCATTTTGTTCGCAATGCTGACAACGGGAATTAAATTCACCACGGGGAAATCTTGCGACTAAATATTTCACCGGCTCAACCTCACCTTGACATTTATTCATCCGTGACGCGATCATAAATTTAAGAAGTTCTGTCAAAGCTATTTAGGAGCAGTTGTTTTTTAACACTTCTTATAATGTGTCACTTCCAATAAAGAGTTTTTGTTAGGTTGAAAATGAGTATTAGAGAACGTAAATTCTCAGTAATTCTGCAGCAAGAATTTCTTCACAAATGTAACACAAATAGTCACACTCATTTGGCTCAATATATATTTATCACCCCTGAAGCAGCTGTTTGCTGTTATTGATCACCAGTATGACATTGTATAATGTTCAGTGGCTGTGATATGACTTACTGCTTGAATAGGAGGAGGGCCATTTGTGATAAAGTATAATTAATATGTTGATGATCGCATATTTTATCCCTCCGACCCACATTTCTGCTGAGACGGTAATCAATAGCTTAACCCGAGCGGAGTCATATATTACAGGACAATCAATGAGTTTGTACCCTGATTCAGTATCGCTATCAAAGATAAATATTGCAGAGAGATGACTACACCAACATGCAAACCACTGTGACTTCCATGACATCTATAGTAGAACAAGATTCCTAATGTCTCTTTAATCACATGATTTGCTTTCCTTCTATTCCCTTTAGGTTTTCAGTAAACAAGACTAACATTCATGTGCTCTCAACCCCTGAGTGACGGCAACTAACACTAGCTAGCTCCTAATCTGTCATTCACTTAAGAGATGAAACAGTGTCCAGCCCAATATCATCAATAGCCAGGCACGGCTATAGTCAGTATTAATCACAGGCACAGGTTGGTTGGCAGAGACTGAAGCCATCTGTATTCTCAACTGCCTGTTCAGGGGCATCACCCAATATGCTATGACACCTATACTGTAACCTTGCCAAAGGGATAGGAATATTTGACAGGAAGTTTCCTGAAATCTGTCAAATACAATCTGAGGATATAGGAGAATACTTATGCTGAGTATAAACAGATAAACAATCCTATTATCTTGAACACCACTAGGGATGACGGTTCACTTTTTTTGATTGTTTTGATGTCATATATTCATAAAAGGATATCTTTTGATGAGAGATTTAGATTCTGATATATTTTGTTTTTTTGTAGCACGACTTTCCATTTTATGCGGATAAAAGAGTCTTGGGAGCAAAAAGCTGAACCACAAAATGCTTTCTTTTTATATACACTTTATGGTTGGAACAGGTCAAAGCATTCCAGGTTGAAAAAAATAGGTGTCACAACCTGTCTTCACACATCACACACAAACAACCCATCACATCAGTAATGCCACGGTGACATGTACAGAAAAGTGCTGTTTAGCCCGAAGGTCAGGCCTCAGCCTTGAATCACCTCTGCAGACCCCCGAGCTAACACTTATAATTCTTCTGCCAGAGGCCATGATTTAAGACCAAACTGTCAGTGCAATTCAGAATAGTGTCAGGAATAGTTATGACCACGGTAGATGCTGACCCAGTGTCGGTAGTGCTAGGCGCCTCAAGAAAAGGTGCAAAAATTCACGAAACAAAAATGTGTTATAACTAAACAAAATAGCAATGGTAGTTTGAAAATGTCAGAATATTTGTGCCTGTCTTAGTGCCAACCTGAGCCCAGATAATGATGATGAAGATGGTTTGTGAGTGTGCGCGCATATTTGGACGGTCTTGCCTGTAACCTGCATGTCTGAGGATGTCTACGAAGATAAATTAGCAACCTTGTAACCCTGACAGCAGCCAGTCATCATCTGTTAGTGTGACGCTCATCCACATCCGTGGATCACATGAAAATATTCTACTGAGAGTCCCTCTGACGCATTCAAAGGGTTGTGGTCAGGAACAATGAATAGCCCACTGAAAATAATTACCAGCATAAATAAGTCCTCCCTCAGTATTAACTAGTATTTAGCCTAAATGTCTGTGATCAAAAAAACGTCTGTATAAATTACAGGTTAGTACGAGCAGAAATAAAGCAACGTGGTTTTGTGTTGTGTTTACAGATAATTCGAGGTCACAGTTTTGGAAATTACTGCAATTTAAACCGTCTCTTTGAATAACTGAAATACATAACAGATGGGCACGGACAGCCATTCAAGGCAGACAATAAAGCTGCAATGTGTTTGTTTTATGCCATCTGCATTTGTAATGTGAATAACCGGACCGAATTGGACTGACACCCTTGTTTTAGGGAAAATGTACAGCTGGTGGTGCTCATTTAGTGTCTCAAGCCAATGTCAATTGTATTCTTCAGCCATGACCATCTTGGTCACTTGAGAGCGGCAGAAACCAGCTGTAAACATAATACTGACATATTATCACCTTTAAATTTGATGAGGCAAACTTGTTAGTTTGGTTATTTGGTCTGCACCAGGGTTCGTTTAGCAGCTTTCACACCAGCCCAAACAAACCGTACTAAGTAGGCAAATGGACCTGAGTTTGTTTTGACCAAACAGGAAACAGTCTAAAGCTGGTTTCACACCTAACCTGTTTGGTGCTGGGCAGGTAGTGTACGGTGGGTTTATCAGAGAATTTTCTTTTGTAGAATTTAGGGAAGTGCAGAGTTGGTGATAATATCTGTGCATTTGTCAATAAGAGCAATCCCTCTCACATACTGTACATGCAGTTATTTGATCCAATTTTAATATAAAAATAATGATTATAGCTGCTTTTACCATGTTTTAGTTGGGACGTGCAGATACTAGAGGAATACCTAACGGAAAAATATTGACAGTAAATATTCTGCACATACGCTCAAAATTAACATTTTGGGTAACATTATTTTTCTCACAAAATATATTTTGTCAATGCAAAAAAAGTTGCAGGACATAAGGAAACAAAAACCAATTCCTTTATCAACTTCATTATAGATCGTAACCTTGTTTCTCTCTCACTGTAACAAAGTACCATTTGAGGTCTCTCTGTGTTGGTCTGAATCTAGTGACAGGCTCTAATTTGTCATTTCCAATCACTGATTACGGATTGTGATCAATGATTGCCTTCAGCTACAGTAGCTTCTTAACAGAATGAGACTGCACCTGAATGAAACTGGAAGGCTTTTGTCAAGGCTCTACATCAATAGCTGCTATTGATTTATTGTTTTTCCTCTCTCTTTATGGGTGCATATTCTCTCCACTCTAATAACCTCCTCCTCACACACACACACACACACACACTTAAGCAGGAGCCACCATGCTGAGTCATTTGACAAGGCAATCGTTCCTGAAGTCTATTAGGACTGCCAAGTCGACAATGTCAAATAGGGGAAGAAGAAGTTCCTGGAGTGTTGCATTCGTTTAATCACAGATTCACATTTAGCCATTTTTTTACATGTTAAACTTTAAACTTGTTAACTCTATTGTAGAAAGCGAAGGTGCCAAATGTTTTCTTATTTTTGGATGAAACAATCAAGCTAACCAATTTACAATGCATAAATCCAAAATTACAAAAAGCATACTGTGATATTTTGTAATTTTGTTTATTTACATTTGAATTAAGAAATATAAAGGTAGCTTATTCATAAATACCTACTGCTATGTAAATTGACGGCATTTGAATTAACGTCAGAACGCAGACTGTACCCAGAATAGAGTGGGTGACATAAAGATTGACGTAGCAAAATTCAGTACGAGGGAGGAGAACAATTCATTTAAACAGCCAGAATATGGCATTCATCATCCACTGCCATGGTTATTGTTTGTTTTTGTTTGTTTTTCAATCATGAGTAATAAATAATACATTTTGTAAATTTTATTGAATAAGTTAAAAGATGTTTGAACAGAAATAATTGTAAAACTAAAGACAGTAATCAATGTGTATATAAGGTACTAATACATAAAAGAGAATTATTTATTAAAGAATATACATTATTTATTCCGCTCCCGTCATTAGCTATGCTTGATGATGCTGTACATCAAATGAGAAACTCTCCTTTGTCTGTGCTGACAGCTGTTCAATACCAACATCCACAGCAATGACAAGATGATAAAGCGTCAATGTTATTAATGGACAGTGGTGCCAATACGGCTGTGGTCGTAAAAGGCCTGGATTTCAGTTGTCAGCCGACAGTACGCTGCCATAGTGAGAAGCTTAGTTCACAAATGAAATGCACTCAAGGGGATCAGAAATCCCCCCTATCTGTTGTTACATGACATCACATTGAGGTTGCAGTTGCTTATACTGTCTGTATGTATGAACAAATGTACACATCAGTCAGGGCAACGTGCACTCAAAATGACTTTCCCTGTTATAAGTGAAATGCTTGCTCGCTTCAGTGACTTCACCATCCTGTGTGGAAAACACTGCAATTGCAAAAATATTTTTAAAGTATGCGTGCATCCATTTTCCAGTTCATTAAATTCATTTGATATGAGTGTGTGCATATGTACATTTTTCTTAGTGATAAAATAGATAAATAAGTACAAAAACTTTCCCCTTGCTTGGTGCACTTTCTCTGAAGGGTTTTCTGCAAACATGCTAAAAAAAAATAGGGAAAAACGCAGGAAGGTACGTGATAATATACCATATAAAAAAAGTCAATACAAACAATGTGAAATACGTACACTATTAGTAAGTACAGTAGTATTAAACACAGCATCATCTTATACTGTTGGTACCATAGGATAACAGTCGTGTAACATGATTATGTGTTTAGTTGTGTCTCCAATTCATAGTTTGTCCACCAGAGAGCACTGACAAGTTTATTTAGCGACGGTAAAATGTTTGGTTCAGAACGTAAGGGACCCCGATCAAAAATATTAGTTTGTTATAAGTTTATTTAAAAAAAATTAAAAAAAATAAAAATGTATATAGATACATCGGTCATTATACTGTTCATCAGATTTTTTAACTCTCAAATATTGATATCCTTATCAGCCACAAAACTCCAATATTGGCCGGGCTCTACTACTTAGCGTGCTTTCACGAGCCATAGTCTGTTTGGCTAGTCAATCAGAGTGAAATTTATACTTTTGGTTCATTTTGTATTTAGTCTGCTTTAGTTTCACTGCATGAATAAAAGCAGACCAAATAAAACAACAAAAATTGCTGAGCGGCGTGAACGAAGGAGCAGAGCCCAAGTGTTTTCATTTTGACTCGGCACTGATCTACTGTGTGCACGAATCCCCTCTCATCCAGTTTATCTCGAATGAATTTATAAACATCACTATATGTGTGCATTTTATTTAGTAAATTCTAACATATTCTGTATGTTCTCTACGACCCAGATGTCAAGCAAACATCGGGCTTCTGCAGAAGTCCAAGTCAGTCGTCTCCCACTCATGTTAACCTAACCTGTGTCCATCTCAACAAATGCCCGAGCAGGCAGCCTGTAATCTCCTGTATTTTGGTTCACTTCCTGCAATTATGTTCTCACTGCAATCGAGACGAGCCCACTTGCGAAAGGTGGTCTCGGAATGGTTGTTTTGGTCCACACCGGAGTACAGTTACTGCGTTCAAAACTGCCAAAACAAGCCGCATCGTAGTTTGATTAAAACTGTCTAAATGTTGGCTTGTGAAAGCGCCCTTAGTGTCTTTTTATACAAAATAAGGTTCTTATAAAAGGTAGGAACAGAAACTTTCACAAAATGACAATATGTTACATGCCAGGGTGCATTTTGTGAGGAGCAGCAGAAAAAGCACAGAGCATGCAGCCACCACACTTTCATTCTTGACGGTTCATTCCCGTTCTGTCTCCCGACTTATTTGTACTGGAGAATCAATTTGAACCAGCTGTCTTCATGTTCCATCAGACCTCCTGAAATGAGAATAAATAAACATATTCAAAGTGACAACCTGCTTGCCAGTATCTGAATGCAGCGGCTATGCTTGGATTGAACCGGCGACTGGCAAATGAGACTGGCACTCAAATAGCAGAGGCTCCTGATTGGATGACAGATTGGATCTAAACCTTATTTTTTTATTTGCTTCTTGCTCTGAATCGGTTTCTTACGTAACTTCCCAACCTGATGCCACAGAGTATCACACTCACACTCCTCTCCTTCACCATTTTCTATTGTCTATTCTGATATAACAGAACAAAATAGAACTAACTTCACCAGTGATTATAGTCATCATTAGAGGAGCATAAAATTCTAACCTAATATGCTATTTAAACCCATTTTGCCTTGTCCTGTGTGTCCTCTACAACATACTTGTAAAAATAGCTTGACCTTGGCATGTGTCACTCAGTTTAGTGTTTCTGAAGGTAATCTATGTATTGATCTCTGTGCTACTTGATGAATGTTGAAAGCCTATACATGGGTGTTGAAGGTCAATAATGACATTCGACTGAATGACTCCTTAATGGTGCAGACACTACAATGTTTCATTTATCTACTGGTTCATTTGTTCAAACTGGAACAAGATTGATCATGTTATCGTTGTTTCTGTGCTGTATGATGACAGCTGTGAACTGAGGTTTCATGTTTATCTCAACAAGGGGAATAGATGTAACAAGAAGTTGTAATCTTAAACAAAATGACACTCTACGATCATTTTTATCCTCGATCTAATTTCCACTACTATATCTTTTAAAGGTTATATCAGACTAACTATAAGAAATGTTTTGCAGACGTGCAATGTGGAATAACAGATTTGTGAAAATGACTCATGACAGGTTCCCAGAACATAAAAATTATATAAAATCCCGGGGGTTCGCTGGGACAAAGAACGTGTTAGCTCCCAGTTTTGTCTTTATTATTTGTTGACAGCCTCAAAAGAAAAATATTACTGTTCCCTCTTCAAAGCCACCGAGCTGTTAAGCGGGTGGCGGCTGCCAATTTCCCAAACAAATTATGTGATATCATCCTTCCCCTGAATTAGGTAATAACACCATTTGAGTTAAATTACCTGAATTGAATTAGATTGCTACCCAGAGGATGATAAAGCTTTTACTGGTGTTGAATGAAAATTGTTCTGCGAAGCAAAAGCAAAGCCTGCTGAGCTGTAAATAACCACAGGGAGCACACTCATAAAATACGCCGCTACTGCACTATTAAAGAAATTAATTTGACCAGGCTGCCTAGTAGAGTTTCAAGCAATATTTCACTCAGACTAAATATGTAAAATATACAATTTATTGCAGTACGTGTACTAATTAGAGTTGATGAGGAATTATGTAATTTTCAGGTTTGATATCAGAACTTTATTCAACAGATTGGTAGTGTAAATGTTTAAAACCTAAATTACAATCATTGTGGAATTATATTCTTAAATTTGTTATAATTATATCCATTGTCTTTCTTTTTATTTTTTTTCTACCGTCTTCCTCACCAAGTCTGGGAGGCCAGTTTCTTAAAAAGGTGAGTCATATTACTGTATTGATTATAATTGGTTGAAATAGTGTTATAGCTGCTTGCTGTGGGAGACGTCTGGCTAATGAACAATTAAATTAGCTTGATCTTGATCCCTGTGCCTTTAATGTGTTCAGGCTCATCCCTACAATAATGCATCCTTCAGAACTGAGATTACATTAGAGACACAACATTTATATTAGCTGCAAAGGTCACATGATGCCAGGAGAGTCTTTGCACGGTTAAACGTGACTTCACCTCTTGATAGACAGTTTGTTTATGAGAGGCGATTGCTTCGCTTGATACACGTACAATGAAGAAGAGGAAACTAAATTCAGCACTTTTATTGCACAGCTGAGCCACCCATCCTTCACGGTTATCAAAGTGTGCCAAAAGGATTGGCTACAGCCGGAATTCACTCTTCCCATTCCCATTTTGCAGCTATTTTTAGGGTCACTGGAGCTGTTGCTTGAATGTATTGTTCCCTTGGTGGCAGCCAAGCTGTTATCGGTGCCTTTTCTAGCCTGGAAAGTTGTATTTAAAAACCTTCATATTATAGAATAAGAAGGCTGGTGACAGTTGAGCATATGGAGCTTTTTCACTATCTTTATTCAAGAGCCTGGTCTTTCAATTTGAGAGCATGACTTGTTGATTTCACGGTCAGATTTTGTTATGCTTTCACTCAAAAGTTTGTCCTTGAGCATGTATTTTGCTTCATGCAAGTTACAAACATGTAGTAATAATAAAAAAGCTATGTGTAAATATTAAGTTCTTCCATTTATCTGAAATTGTACAGCAACAATGAGCAAAGCAGTGCAACACAAACGTCTTTGTAATACAAACAATACTGTAGGGAAGTGGTGTAATGCATTATCTTTAATTTTAAGACAATGTAGAAAACCTTCAGTACTAGCAGTCTGACAGGTCTCAGACTAGCTCAAACCACAAAGTTCATATATAGTATGCAACAATATTTTACGGAAAATCTGAAGTTTCAAACTGCTAATAAAGTTTGACAAAACGAGTTAACTCAAGGTCCACTGACTAGCTTTTTCCGGAGCGTTCTATCGTATCCAATAACAAAGACTGTCTTTGAACAGAGACACGAGTTACAATGGAGCTATATATGACGTCATCGCAATTACATATTTAGGTCACATGCTGATTAGCTAGTTCTACAAATGGACCTTGAATTAAGATTTTAATGCCTTCGTGCCGGCAACAGCCGCGACCGTTATGTTTTCGGGTTGTACGTTTGGACGTCCGTCCGATCCATTATTGTGAACGCCATATCAGGAACGCCTTGAGCGAATTTATTCAAATTTGGTACAAACGTCCACTTACTGTAAAGTCAAGGATAAACTGAATCGATTTTGGTAGTCAAAGGTCAAGGTCACTGTGATCTCACGTCCGTTCCATTGTCGTGATATCTCAGGAACGCCTTGAGCAAATTTCTTCAGATTTGCATAGTACAACCTAATTTGTGTCTGAGAGAGTGGAGGTGGACTTTGCAGTTGTAGCTCCTAAAGCTTTCCTCTTTCAGACAGGCTGTTGTTCTTTACTCTTGTCATTTTTATTTTTAGTAGTACTACAGTAATGCCAACATAACAAGCAAAAATGAATCACGCAGGGCCATACATATTGAAAGAACTGTGTAGTTTCTGTACCAGGCAGCTTACAACTTTGAGCCTATATTTCAATACCTGCAATGATAAGAAGACAATGGAATCACTGGAAGTACGTGCATACTTGTAGTCGTGGCAAATGTCTTCTGTTCTAGATGCTGGGGGTCAGGAGGAGGTGGACAAAACAAAACAAGCAGTTGTTTTCCCCTGATGGTAATTATGCTCCTTTCATGATCAGTCACAGTGAGTCGAGGGCCGAACCCTCACGTACCCCGCACAATAATGGATGTTGATTGAAGGAGCCATTTCCTCGGGGATCCAATTATTAATTATCATCTGTCTGGGAAACTTGGAAGGGTTCAGATTTCATAGATTCCAGTGACCTCACAGGCTGATTGGCGGCTGTTGGTGGTGCGTTAAGTGTGGCCGGTGTGTTTCGTGCCAGTTGATGTGCTCAGGGTAGCACCTTGTCACAGGCACTGACGGAGCACCTGTGCCGACACACTGAAGAACCATTATTCATAGCTGTCTCATTCACACAGGCAGTATTCAGAGACGCTGTGAGATTAGGTTGCATTGCAATCACTTACAGTAGCGCACTATCTGGGCTTAAGTTTAATATATAAACAATCACACGCTGAGACACCATAGTGTTATGATAGTGTAGGTCACAGGTTGACAAAGACCATGTACTATATTGTACTTCAGTGTTAGTATAAGTACAGATTCTGTGCATTTGTGGCAGTATGGACCCAATTAATTAGCACTTTATTTGAAAGTTATCTCATCTCTCTCTGGCTCGCTAGTAAATGAGCATCATTTTTACAGAGAGTCTAATTATACCTAATTTTATCACAGCAGCTTATAATATCAGCTAAACTCATTTAGAAGAGCGGCTGCTCTGAAGTTTTCATTGTAATAGAATTTTTCTCACTTTGATTAATTTGATATCGGTCTGTAAAAATAGACATGATCTACAGATAATGATTTCTATAACAGTTTAAATTAAAGGTACCAGATTTTGCCCATTGATAGTGCTGTGGACCAAATAATGATCAGGTCACCAAATGATGCAGGTTTCAAATGAATCCATTAAATATGTTTGTAAGACTTCAAGGATATACACAGTGCATGCTTGTGAGGAATGTTCAGTTCAAACAGAATTGTAATTATGCACAATTAAAGCCCCACTGAGGGCCTTTAATTGGGCCAGAATAGAGATGTGAAGTGTTTTGCCCTGATTAACTGACCTGTTTGTCTTCTGCATTTGTGTTTTCCAGCAACGATTACTACACCATCTGACATGGTGGACATGATGGATGAGGTTTTTAGAGGTGATTCATTATAACACTGTTGTACTGGTCATGTGGTTAATTTGGACAGGGGTTCCCAAACTTTTCCATGCTAAGCTCCCCCAAATAGCATTAGCTTATGGTCGGGGCTCCCCTTTTGCAAGATGCTTTAAAAAAATAAAAAAATAAGTAGAATAAAACATTTCCTTACTTTTAGTAATGTAATAATTATATTCTATATATATATATATATATATATATATATATATATATATATATATATATTTTTTATAAATTATTTTTAATAATAATAATACAATTTTATTTTTTCAAAATGTTTTTTTTTATCTTCCCTCCAATTTGCTGGCCCCCCCTGGTGGCCCCCACTTTGAAATTCACTGAATTAGGAAGGTCAACATTTGACCTTTGAAGTCGAACATGACATTTTGCTGACTTCTCTCCGTCACTCGTGTATACGACTGAATGATGGAGCCAGATGTTAATTGGAAAGTTCCACTGAGTTGCATCACAGAGCAGCAACTATAGTGATAATTACCATCTGTTGAGCATCATGCCAGCGTGTCGATTTTTCGGGAAAATCCATATGGCATTGCCATAGCAAACCAGATTGGACAATATCAAAACTTGCCATGCGCTTTGACCAAATGGTTTTGGGGAGATGCTACATGAAAAAAAAGTCCATGCCTTTCTGCAACATAAATTACAATCTGTTAATATTACTAGAAGAAGAAGAAAACTCCATATTGTAAGCTGATTTGACGGTGATTGTGTGACACTGAATTTAAAATATTGCAGTAATCCTAATTCTGTATCTACATTTTTAGTAGGGCTGTCGATTTAAGTATTTAATACTCGTATCAACATGGGAGTGGACAAATATGCTTGCTTTATATAAATGTATGTATATATATTTATTACTGGAAATCAATTAACATCACAAAACAATGACAGATATTGTCCAGAAACCCTCACAGGTACTGCATTTAGCATAAAAAATATGCTCAAATCATAACATGGCAAACTGCAGCCCAACAGGCAACAACAGCTGTCAGTGTGTCAGTGTGCTGACTTGACTATGACTTGCCCCAAACTGCATGTGATTATCATAAAGTGGGCATGTCTGTAAAGAGGAGACTCGTGGGTACACATAGAACCCATTTTCATTCGCATATCTTGAAGTCAGAGGTCGAGGGACCCCTGTGAAAATGGCCAAATGACAGTTTTTCCTCGCCAAAATTTAGCACAAGTTTGAAGCGTTTTTTAACCTCCTTCACGACAAGCTAGTATGACACGGTTGGTACCAATGGATTCCTTACGTTTTAGTAGTTTCATATGGTACCATTATCTTCACTCTAGCTCTAAAACTGAGCCCGCTACAACCTCTGGAAGATCGAGTGTGTTAATGTGTTAAAGAAATTTTAGTAATTCCGCTTTTGTTTGATCTCACCCGCACACCTGGTTCTGAGGAAACAAGGAAGACGATGTTGCATCAAACTGAGTGTCACATTAATGGGTAGTTGTGGAACAAGGGCAGCCTGTAATCCACTTTTGCTTATATTTTGTTCTCTTGGGTCTTACATCATGCTCATGCACAGCATTGCAGACTTTTTACAGAATTTGCTTCATCCATCAAATAATGTGCATCTTGGATTAGATGGGACAGCTGGCGTCACTGCAATAGCAAAAGCAGTATCTGCTGTGACTTTCACTGTGGTGGCAGCGTTCATAATGTTGGCTGAATCTCAACTTGTGTGATTCAAGCCACCCATAATAACGATAATACAAAGTTTAAAAGTATTGTTTGATAAAAGAAAAAAAAAAACCTACTACCTGCTTCACTGATCCGAGAGATTGGTCACGACACCTCAACAGACGCCATCCTTGCAATAATAATGGTGCGCTTTATGCAAAGCCCCATTAGTGGATGTGCTCACACTGTTAATGGGATCCAGTTACTTTCTATCCCAGTGGCTGTCATGTAATGCAGCCCCGTCTTTGATCTCTGCTCAGTGTTTGCACTGGACACTCTAATTGGCCTGCTGTGATCGGCTTGAGCTTTGATCGTGTCTTGCAGGCACAGCAGCTCTGCATTTCTCAAAGAAATAAAATAAAAAACCTCATCAGTGCCGCATCTTTTATCATGAGTGCACCTTTTGGGTGATCATAATCATTGTCAAGTCAGAGTTTGGAGTTCGGGGTGAAGGGAGGTCAAACCTCTTCTCTTCCAGTGGATGATGGCTGATTGTGGATGGTACTTCAGCATTGCCTCACACTGCCTTGCTGTCAGTTGGGCACATCTGCCCACTTCTGGCCACGGGAAGAAAGCGTATTCATGCTGTACTGGAACTGTTAAAACAATGCATTGTCTTGGAGTAGCTCATAAACTATAAAATGTTTACAGATTGGCAGACTTTGGAGCACTTGTAAGTCGTCTTCCTCCTGCCTGTGGCAGTGGATGTGAAGTAGTCAGCATTAACCTAATTAACTATGAACTGCTAAGTTTCAGATCTTTTTTTCTTGCTCCTACCTCAAGGAAGAACACAAGAGAGGCAGGAAGCAGATAAACTTCTGGTCTGTCTCATAGAATATGTGGAATAAAGGCCAGACTGCCAAACTGTATTTGATTAAACATTTCAAGAGAGTGGAAGAACAACAACACAAATAATACTCAATACAATTCAGTCATATATTCACAGTGCCATTGCTTAAAAATGACAGAGGCAGATACTTTAGACTTTACTCTTTTTCAATAAATCCTGAAAGTGTCGTACTACATTCATGTGAGGAATTAGTCTTGGCAAGTCCACATTTGACAACAGTCCAGCATTTTGATTCAATAATTAGTGTTTTTAAAATCTAGTAGAGGAGTGCAGTACACAAGTGCCTTCAGGACAGCTGTAAAGACAAATATAATGTAATTCATCCCCTTTGTTGCTGCGGAAAATCCGCCAACTATTTGATATAAATCAAACGGTGAGTGTGAAATTTATCTTTTATAATAAAAAGCAAGGCCCTGTGATGAAATACATCTGTTGGCTCCAAAGCAGAGGGAGCCGCTTGTGAATACAAATGACAGATATTTATTATTTCATTATTTGTTTGTTCTATTATTTATCAAAGAGAAGCATGTTTTGTTTCTGTAAAAATCCAGCATTTGTCACCTTTTTTTAGGTACGGTGTTGAACATGGGTATTTAACAATAGACTTATCAAGCTATACTCCTTGTCTACTTTAAACATTACATGAATAAATGGAGACCAGCTTCAGCGACAACAGAACTGCCAAAGTAAATCTGGGGAGAAATAAATATTGTAGGCAGATAATTCACTCCAAAAACCTTTTACAATAATAATACTGTACTACAAGTACTGTATCATGTATAAAACATCATTGAGCAGTTGTTTTGGCTTTGTCTAAATCCCAAATCTCTGTTGGATGTGTTTCACTTAAAGAAAGGCAAATAGTGGCGAGTTAGGCAATAACAGTCAAGTTTTACAACTGGATTAAAAGTGTTTACATTATTCATCTCATCTACTATGTGTATCAATTTACTGTCTTACATACTGCAGGAATCTCACTAGATATATAGTAAGTATAAATTAAAATTATGAATGTGAACATCTGCCGCTCAGTCAAGGAGCTAGTCTGAAAAAGCCATACAGTATCACACTGGCTGTCACATAACCTCGCCAGAAATGTCTGAGAATTTGTGACTAAAGACTTTTTTTGAAAGTAGTCAGGGTCAGCGGATAAAAACGGTCTTTGTCAGATTTCCAGATTCAGATTGTCAGATTCACTGCCCATTGTTCTTTAGAAAAATATGCGGATGAGCTTGATTAGAGTTTGCAAGCTCACTGTTTCAGGTAAAATTGGAGAGCAAAGTCCTAGCGTTTATAACATAGATACTGACTGCAAAAGCAAAATATTTTTCAGATGAAAAATATTTTTTTATGGACCCATCCCTACTACCTACCGTAGACTGTATCTTCTGAAAATTAGTATATATATATATATATGGTCTACCATACAGGTCATTTTTGTGCATTTATTTCTTTTTCTGGTGAGGATTGAGGATGTGAATTCTGGATAGACATTTAACCAGAAATGAGAAGACTTGTCTGGGACACCCTTGCATCATTTGTATATAACTTATTTAACTACAAATTTGCTTTGCCTTTTTGCCCTAGAAAGCCCCATTTCCAATAGTTTAGTTTATTTTAGTATATTTGAGAAGGGACAGTGCAAAATTAATAAATATATGTGGTATAAAATAAATGCCAGAATTACCCAAAAGACTATTTTTCATCTGTTGTCCCTGGCCAAGGTGTTACAAAAGGCTTCCTAAAATACATAAAAACAAAAACAGGGCATGCAGTTAAAAATAGATGAAGGCTCATGTATTCTGTGGCCAATGTGTCTGACTGAAGCCCAATGTCCTTCGTCCTCTGCAAGCTTTTATAAATACAGTTTTCATACACAAAGTTCCCTCTGTAGTCAAACAAATGGCAAGATGTTTAAATCCATTAAAGATAGACAAAACTAAAACTGCAGGCAAATTTAGGAAAAGATGCAAAAACTTTGGTCTGAATATAATAATAGTAATTAGAATTGACAAAGGATTTTAGGAAAGACAATATTGTGTTCATAAGAAACTGGTAGTAAGCAGCAGTTGAAACTGTAATGTAGGCTTACTCTTAATGTCTTGTGCAATATTCTCCCCAAAAAATTTGTGCAATCATCTCTCTTAAACAGTTTTGCTTTTACTACAATATAATATAATATCTAAATTGCTTTGATGCCCAAAACTTAAGATCCAAGCCAAGGAGTCACACTGAGAACTGGCTGCTGCAGACTGCTGTGGACTTGCCATTGAAGTTAGACGACAGTCCCTTTAGGTTGGTGCACTTAGAAGTTGTAGAATGAGTCCAAACGTGGGCATTTATAAGCACATAGTACTGTACTTATTTTACAAGTTTGGTTAATTATAAGGAAGGAAATGGAGGGGTGTTGCAGAGTTGTACAGCTTCTACTGTACCTACTGCTAATGCTTTAATGTTTGATTTAGTCTCAATGAATTCAGTATGAGACACACTGTCCTGATTTATAAGAATACTGCTGCTTTGAATTTTGCAGTTCTGAAATACTAAACATATAAATATGATGTATGTGAGAAAAGGAGACATTGTTTGTTTTACTTGAGACAAATAATTATGCAGAAGTGTGAGTTTTTATAGCTCCACATTCAAAACGTCAAGGAGAAAATGTGTGATTCTCCATCTCCATCACAGCATGCTACAGTATAATACCCTGAGGGCAGTGTTTGGTCAGTCAACTCAAACAATGTATCCCTCATAGAGACCCACTGTGACCAATAGATAGAGCAAAACCAGAAAATAAGCCCGAGCATGTTTGTCAGAGAGGCTCTTTAGATCAGTGCCCTTTCAAAGCAGCTTTAGTTTGCCCCCACCGGGCAATCGAAGAGAATTAGATGTCATTCTTTTTCTCAGAAATAAAACCCGCCTGTTTCTGAGAGTTAAAGCTTTGTGGGCAAACAGTAAAAGAGTTCCCCTCTCCACAATGGGGATTATGGTGTGATAAAGCTGCAATAACACACATTGTTGGTGATGTTGTGGGGGTGGATGCAATATACAACAGACTTTGTAATGTATCGGTATGAAGCTGAATGATGTTGAGTATCTTCCACCAGGAACTTGGGATGATTGCTGAATTAATTGGCTGACATTGACCTGACTATATTTAATTTGATTTTGTTGTGTCGGTATATTTGTACTGAATATACTGTAGTATCTGTAAAATGCAAATGGGTCAAGTAGGAAATTAAATCCAAACAGATGTAATCTCAGTGATGTTGGACAGGGCCAAACAGAATGGTAATCACTTTTTCCAAAATTCATAGTTCGCCAAGTCCTGCCCCCCTTAGTTACTGTTGCTACACCGTTCTGTTTTGGCACAACAAGTTTGCAGTGGCAGACAGAAGTAGACAAAATTGAATTTCCATTTTTTAGCCGGCAGCCATTGATTTTGCGGACTGAAATGACAACCGTTGGCGACAGATTTTATCAGCTGTAGGTAGCTAATAGCACTAACATTAGTTCCATTAGCCTACTCTTCAGCTTACTTTTAAATGTTTTCCGTTGGCTCATTTTAAAAAATCTCGTAAAAATGGGTCTGTATACATACAATACATTATTTGCATACAAACATACATGAGATATTGTGCTAATAGACTGAGGCTTAAGCTTAGGTCTCAGGCAAAATGTGAGCATCCTCACAAGTTGGTGATTCATGTAATATAATGATTTTGTTCTTGTTTCAGTCAGTTCCAATTTGCTGTATAAAACTTAAACTGTATTTTTTTTGGTATTGCTTTGTCTTAAAGTCGTTAAGACATACTGTACTTAAAACAAAATATAGAGTAAAAAATAATCCATGAAAAAAAACCTTTAAAATTTTCTTGAATCTTAAACTAAAAAAAGACAAGTACTTGCATATCATAGTAAATATGTGTAGATTTTACTGCAGCGATATTGTATTCTTGAAGTGTCTACTTTAATGTCAACAGTGAAATAGCATTTTCAGCCACATTGTAACAGCCATTGAAATTGTTGGACGACAAATACAAGGAGCGGATTCAATTCATGGCCAATCACTAACAAGAGCCAATTTCCTCTACACTTAACTCGTCAAAGTGACCCTGCTTGACCTACGTTACTCCGTTCTTCACGTCTCTTTCTACTCATTTCTGAAGCTTTGTATTTTGACAATAATTCAAAAAAGATTTGAGTGTCAGACTCAAATCTTTTTTGTAAATCATAGGGACCATGCATGTTGTCTGTAAAGATACTTAAGAGCTACTAATTTATAATATTATGGTTACTATTTTGATATTTTAGTGAGCATATGGAAAATACAGTTGTGGATATTACAGACTGAGCATTGTTTTTGCATTGGCAGAAGCTATGTGGGACATTGTGTGCATATAACACAGTGTTGAGAACTAAAACCGATGACAGCTATGATTGATGTCAGTATAATGGTCAAAACATGAAGCTGCCCAGATGATGAAAGTTAATTATCCAGTCATTCTTGGACATTTGTGGCTGTAGAAGATACGACTGGTCTGCAGGATCTACTGTACAGAAGTGGAGACGAGACTTTCTGAAACTCTGACCTCTGCCGAGCCTACCTGCACATATAGATTAAGACATTATTAGACATCTCTTCACAAAAGCAAATGTTTCTCTAGAAAACTTACTTCGCAGAAAGACAAGTTGCAACCACACTGACTAACCAACACCTTGAAATTAAGCTCACATCTCATGTCATCTGTTGAACTTGGGAGTAATTTTAGCATTGGCAGTAAGATAAGAAAAAACACATTAAGATTTAAAATACTCCAGCTCGTATTATAAATGTCAGAGTTAAATGTTTGACTTGATTCAGTGTGCAGGATTTGAGTGTACTCGTAATTATCTCTACCTTAGTTTGAGGTGTGAAGCCCCCGTTGGGAGGTCCATTTTAAATTATTCAGCTTTAAATTAGGTTTTTGATTATCTTTTGATATGAATGCTATGAATTATTTATCAAAAGTAGTTAGAACTCTGTTTGGTCTCTCTTGCAAAGGTATTACTTTTGTTTCATTATGAAACGCTGAAGCTGCGAGGCACACAATGCTTCAAACATGTGGATTGATTATGTACGTTATCACAAATATTTACAGAACCAGAAACTACTCGGCACAGATGATACTGTACCAATGCAAAAAATGAAATGCAACCTACAAGTGAACTGAGCAGACAGGTTATTTAGGTGGTCAATGCACTTGGAATCCACTACTTGGCCATCCCGTCATATCGACACGCCTGCATCACAGGGTCGGATCACAGTTGCTTATCCCAACTGTGTGGAAATTTATCATAATACTGTATATCCCCCCCAAGGTGTTATTATCAGCTATCATGGATAAAGACTAACTCTGATCTTTCACACACAGATCCTCTGTAATTTGAGTTTTAGGACGAGACATGATTAGCTTCAATACCCGTGATTTTCCTTCTGATTGCATCACACTGATTGCTCAGCAGAGCACAGACTCTGTTATTAGTGTAGTTAGGCCAAAAGTAACTCACTTCAAGCATCCAGGAGTCGGCTTGTATATTGTACTGTGATGCAGATGTCTCTCTGCTGTGGTTGGGTACAAAATATGAATGAAAACAACATCCACAAGTTTAAAGACCAAGACTGCAAATGGTATATATGGTGTAGTTTTTGCCAAAACTAGCATTTTATGATAGAGTCAACATGGTCTTATCTATGTTTACTTAAATTTTCATTTTGACACCAGGTGGAGTTTTTTAGTCAAAATTATGTTACACAACAAACATTAACACGGGTGACTGGCACAGTCAGAGAGAGAAAGAGATACATACTTTTAAGGATTATAGTAAAAAGCTCCTATCTGTCACTTTTAAAATAGTAAAGGAGTACCGATATATCAGGTAGGGCAAAAAGAGAAGTGCTTTGAGTCATGTGTGATTTCCTGCTACAAGTCATGTCTCATCCTCCTATCAGCGACTTGAATCTGGACGTAGCTGTCACATTTTGTCGCTCCAGGTAACACTGAGGGTTTAACATTATAAAGAACTGTCAGATGTGGAGCACCTGAAGCTCTCCACAAGCATTTCAGGTGGGTTCATGTCACAAGGCTGTATTTTCTCTAATCTTACCTGCTGATAAGCAGTAAGCCTCACTAATATTTTCTAAATGAATCTGTATGTGTGTAAAGCATCGATGAAATGATATTGAGCATTTTTATGGGAGAAAGCTTATTTTATTATATTTTTTTCGTTAATGTTTTATGCAAACCACATACGCTGAAAAAGACCACATTAATTAAGTCAATTATGAATATAAAGCATCCTTGTGGCCTACTGGTTTTAAGACGCATGCCGGGTAATTGCAGCATGTCTGGTTCAAATCCAGCTGGGGAACTTTGTTGAATGTCATTCTTCCTGCTCCACATGTTTCTTGTTTGTCTTTACTGTCAAAAATATGTCAAAATGCCAAACAAAATAATCTAAAAAGAAAATCAACCAAATAATTTTGTCTTTTTATTGTCTGCCTACTTTAAGCCCTTGTATGTTACGTACATGAGTGAGTAATGTAGGGCTGGGCGATATGGCCAAAATTGTCTATCCTGATATACCGTAGGTCACTTCATATCATGATAACAATATATATCATGATATAGCATGTTTTCTGGTAATTCAATACATAAATAGTCTATATGAAACAACCACATGGAAAAGCTTATTTTTATATGAATTAAATACTTGACAAATGAAAAGTCCTGAGTTTTTTTCCTCATTTATTTATTTATATTTCCAGCTATACACTAACAATGTTTACATGCATGCACACAAACAACAGAGTAATCATTATCATCATCATCATCATCATTAAGACCATAGTTTGTTTTAACGGAGTTTGATCAGATTATTCTGAGACATTTGAGTTAGTATGTGCTCGTTATTATCAATTTAGACAACGTAATTGTGTATCTTGATATCTCGATATATGATTTCATCATGATAGGATTCTACTGAAAGACAATAAATTATCATTTTGAATTATTGCCCAGCCCTACAATAATAGAATATATACTTCTTTCTAACCATTGTGTATTTTAAGGAAGCCAATACATTTCTGGTCATTTCTCCTTTACGTGACATGTTTAATATGATCCTTTAACTAATAACTTAACTTATTCAGAGTGAAAACTAACCCGCTGTATGTACAGGAATTGTATAACGCTCTGGCAGCACGAGTACAACTCATAACACCTGTATACATTCAGACTTATAATTCCTGCATCACATTGACATTGAAATGTTTCAGTATCATACACATCTACAAATGACAAATGTCTTGTATTCAGCCTCACACAAGCTACTGTAAGTTATCAGAGTGGATACTGGCCACTGCTTTGCCTCTGTACTCTGCATATTTAGGAATAAGTGCATGGCTGCTGTGCTCTGTGTTCATTATTTGATGCTGTTAGTGTGAAAGATGATTAGGGTGCCCGAGTGATTAATGTTTCTATTTTAACTTGGAATAGTGGTTAGAAAGACTGATTGCATTTTGAAACACTTTTGCACAATAACTAATTATCCTTTTGAAGATAAATATAGATCGCTGTTGATGAAATGGATTAAATGGATACCAAGGCAACTGCACTCCTCCTATGCAGTCATGTCTGGTTAATTGAACTCCATCTCGATGTGCCCTTTGCCCATCTCCCCTGGCCCATTCCCCTCCTTGCGTAGGTTAATTGAACCACGCAGAGCGATGGCTCTCCTCAGATCTGCACGTAAATGGGTCGTATTTCACGGCCACGTGGCACCTTTATGAGAGCAATCATGTCACAGGTAGATGAACCCTGTTTTTTTTATAGAGCCTTGTAATTGTGGGATAGTTAACCAGTGAAGTGACAATCTTTAGCCTCTCACTCATTCAGTCATTTGCATTTATGAAGCATTCTCGCAGGGTTTTAGAGAGCAGCTTCAATTAATATTCAGACATATTTCCTGTAAAACACTTGAGTAGAGATGGAGTGATCACACACAGCTTTTTCAAGCCTTCTGAAGTGAAGAACGATTCAATAAAACATTCTCCGCTCTAACGTTTTTGAATATCTAAATTTGTGGTTTTTAATCTCTAAAACACGGCATTTAGAGTTAATATTCAGTAACATTGGGTGTCTGGATAGTGACCACAGCATTTCTTATTTTAAGTGTATAAGCTACTGTTTCACCAGCTATTCTCTGTTGTAGAATCACTCAGACCACTTATCAGTCTACAATGCAGATAAGACGAGGACATTTAAATCCCACAAGGGACCACTTAAACATGTCTGCACCACGGACTGAATACATGCCCTGCAAAATCAGCCTGACTGACCCCACAAATTACATACAGCTGTTCATGGAAAGAGAATGATCTCATTGAATTACTGACGCTCAGATTGCAGTGAGGAATTCTGGGACCGTTTGACACGTGGCATTTCAAACTAAAGGAAATTACTCGCATTATATTGATTGTGCTGCTGTGGGAAAACGTTTGTAACGGGGAGGGTGACTTACAGCCACAGTATGTCTGCACAATAGAGCCCTGATTTATGCAAAGCCTATAAAATGTCACGCCACAGGGAACACTGAGAAATCATTTGTTTGACAATCATTTGTTTGACGATCATGTGATTGTGACAAAAATAGAAATGCAAACTCAGCAAAAAGAATAGAAATAATGGGCCTAATGTAAGAACATTTTCATATTTTTGTCTAAACTTTCTCGAGTGTGCGTGCATGACAATTGTAAATAAGCATAATTAACACCCCAATGATACCATGTAAGACTTCGCATCCTGCCAGATTCGTCCATCTTTGCCAGTATATCCGCACACTATCCAAAGACACGCTCTCTTCTAAAGGCCTGACAGGCTAGTGCATCAAAAAGAAGTCAGCCATAATGCCCCTAATTACACTTCCCGTTGACCTTATTGTATACAGAGACAAATTAACCTTGAATTAGTGCATAATTTAAGTCCTTTTGCAGTTTGAGATGTTCATATTGATATTATAGTGTTATACAATAGCATCAATGGCCAATTCAAATGAATGGTGATGTCATTATGGTTACATTTATAATTATATTATAATTTGCATTGCAGAGTCAAACAGGATAATGTCAACATAATTATGAAGTTTAATTCATTTAGGATTTTCAAACTCAAAATTGCTTTAAAAGTAATGAAATACACAAGAAACTACAAAAAAAGTAGGTTTACTTATTGTACATAACTCCCTACAACAGGTCTGGACCACTCATAAAATGTGTTCGTACCTAAGAGAAAGTTCAAAAGACAAGAAAATTGGTGAATGCGGCAAGCTCTCCAAAAAATCAGTTATACAAGCCTCTTAAGAACGAATCTGTTCGTACGAGTGGTTCTTGCATGAGGCACAATATATTTTGAGGAAAAGTGCTACTGATTTATCTGATTTTTTGGTATCTACATGACACTGTAGAGACTTTTATAATAAAACAGAATAAGCTTAAATTACCTCATTATTTCCAAGCAACTATGTAGAACAAGTCTGAGGGTTGAAGTCTTTTCACCACAGAATGATCAAAGAACAAACTGATACAATGAGACCTAAGAGACGAGACGGGATTTTAAAAGCAATTACTTCTGAATGAGATATAAGCTATAGAAAACAACATGAACTAATAATATACCTAATACAGTGTTCATTGTCTGTTCATCAAAATCCATTCTGTATTCTGTTTGATGCTTTGTGAGGTTTTCGAGTTTCTCTCCGCTGTGGACCCGCCCTTTAACTTTTGTGTAACTTTAGTCGTGTTCCTGTCCTCTATCTCTACGGCTTCTTAAAGGTCGTTTTCATTGTCATCATCATTCTGTCTTTAACAGCAGGCTTGTCAGGCTTTAAGTAATAAGAAAGTCTATTAACAATATTGGCACCTGATATCTTATTGGCATCTGAATCAAATCCAGACCATTGAGTGAGAAGCTTTATGAATTTTTTTTTGTCAGGTCCTCAGATTTATTACTTTTCCCGCCAGAAGCAGCAAAGTTCAGCATTTTCTCTTTCAGAAGCCTCCATGAGCTATTATTAGAGTCAACTGTCTGAAATGACTCTGCATTTCGTTAAAGTACTGCCATTAGAACGGCATCAAATGTGCCGACACACATCTTGGCACCGCGGAGGAGGGAGCTTGTTTCTGCCGCACCTTTGTTCATTACTGAAAACGGCCACTCTTGGCTTTTGTACCACGCCGAGCCGCCAGCCAGACGAGCTGAATTTAATTATGCACACTCAACCGCTTTCATTCCAGGTTTAAAGACAAAGTGTGGCCTTTTCTTCCTGCCCAGCGCTTTAGGTATCATTACAAAGAGTCTACAGTATAAAGATGGTTTGGCATCTATTCGTTTAAATATAAGGCTCCAGTTAGCAGCTGGTTAACTTAGCTTAGCACAGAGACTGGAAACAGAGGGAAACTAGCCTCGCTCTGTCCAAAGGTAACAAAATCCACCCACCAGCACCTCTAAAGCTCACTTATTAACATGTTATATCTTGTTTGTTTAATTTGATTATGTGCCGGACTACTTTTTGCCTCCAAGTAGTTATATGGCAACCAGCAGAGACTCTAGGAAGTTACTACTCCCAGCCAAGAAATAGTTCCTTTAACCATGAGCAAGATCTTTTCCTTAACTTCCCTATCTATTCCCCTGCTCCTGTCAACATATAGCCCTGTCTCCTACAAAATTATGTTCCCATAAAACTAAACTGGATTCTCAATTACATTAAAAGGGGTATTTTCTCTCGGATTAAGGTCGCAGTTTCAGACAGTTTTAAACACGTGGTTAACGTATAAAAAAAAAATCCAACATTACTTAGTTAGGTTTAGGCAACAAAACTACTGGGTTAGGTTTAATAAAAAAACATCATGGTTTGGCTCAAAATGACTACAACATTGAAACAAAGAAAACAAAAACACAACAAAACGACTTAGTTAGGTTTAGGCAACAAAACTACTGGGTTAAGTTTAGTAAAAAAAAACATCATGGTTTGGCTTAAAATGACTACGTAAGTGAACGTTTGACTCGTCTATCCACCACCTCTCCCGCTTGCCCGTAGTGGACTTTCTCGCTTGTTATACTCGTTATTATACCACATAGTATTATTATTAACTTTAATAATGCACAGAACTTTCATTAATGGCTGCTCAATATACTACGTCCCCTGTTCTGTGCGTCATTCATTGTATTACGCCACTTGCAGCAGCCTTCTTTGGACTATCATTACAAACGTATTTGTGATACGTCAAAGACAAAATACGTTTCCTTCCAAATGTAATTGACGAATGTAATTGCATTTTAGTTGTATGAAAACGTAATATTTAGGAAGCTATGCTGCCACATGTTGAAGTGTCCTTGAAGACACAGAGTTCTTCCCAATGGGGAGGCATGGCAGCTCCAGCCCCAATCAGTAGATGGATGAATGAGAGGCCAGGTTTAAAGTGCTTTGTCGTTAAAGGTAGAAAAGCGCACTCCATTTACCATTCGCTACAAGGCAGCTGCAAGACCACATTTAACCCTACTACCCCACAGCCTGCGTCCTGTCTATAGTACTCCTGCTAAGGGCCAAGTGAACTGGCCACTGTTACGCTCCGATTTTTCGTCCTCCCGGCTCACTGGAGATGGAATGACCTCCAAACTGCTGTCACTTATATTTCCTGTTAAAGCATGAAAACCCATCTATTCAGAGAGCTCTTCACCTCCTTCTCAACCTCTCCTTTCCTTCTCACTCATGCATGAACTGGCACCTGTCTTACAAATGAAACATTTTTTCCTTAAGTCTACTTTTTGTACTCAGGACATATGTGTTGTTAAACATTTAATATTACATGGAAAGTGTTTTGCTGTAAGTCACTTTTTTTAAAAATAATAATTTTAAGATACATATACATGCTTTGAAATATAAACAAATTTGTCTGAGATTTTATTTTAACACCATATCGCACAGCCTTACATGCAACATCTCCAAGCTTCATTTTAGGACCAGTTTGTCTAGTTTCACTTCTCTGAAGTTCATTTTAGGTCACTTTCTCAGCACAGAGTGTGACTGTGACAACAGTAGACTTCTGGTCTGAAAGCTGCTCTTTCCCAAAGAGATTTGTGTGTTTAGCCAAGCAAACATACAAGTCTACAGACTCCCCATGAGAGCCACTGTAGCACGAACACAATATGTCCTCTGGCCTGTTGTGTTTAGGAAACGATAACCACAAGATGTTTGAATGGGAACAGAAAACAAATGTTTCTGCTGCCACAATGAGCGAGTTCTTGTTTTTTCTTTGAAAATCTGGCAGCGCTTTTTCGTGGAAGTCACAGAAGAAATTGTTCTGTGCAATAAATTCACTCCATAAAAACAGAAGAAAAGTTTTTTTATTTTATAATTTATACTGAGTATACAACTTTCCACCAAAGGGAAATTGGACGGCAGTAATGGTGGTAATCATTGGAAAAGGTCAATGATATATCTATGAGCATATCAGTGAGTATACCTTCCCCAACATTTACTTGATCTTTCTTCAGGTGAGACACCCGAGGAAAAAAACATTGTTTTTCATTCCATGGTCAATTTTGAGATTTGGGGATATTTTGCTTCCATAACATGTTTTCTTTCAGACTAGTGGAAAGAAAACATCCAAAATACACAATTAGGTGTTTATTTTACTACACTTTTTCTATTAGCGTCTGTAGATTTCTCCTGAATTCACCAAAAGTTACCATTAGATAATGTCTCATTTGCATATTTAAACATAACATTTCAGAAAACGTGTAATACAAAAAATAATAATGTCTTAATATGAGTAATCAACTGAGGAAGTTTCATGGTGATATCTATCGCTGATTTGTTTACTCTATTTGACTGTAGTGTCTTGTAAGGAATTTTACAATTCATATCTTTAAAGGCCGTTTTCTCAAAATGAGTTTTCTCTCAGACTCTGAGCCAGAAATCTCCACTTCAGTAGCACTTACATACTCCTAACTTTCCAGTTTCATTCCTATCTATATTCTGAATGTTTTAAAAGAGGGGTTTGGTAATATATTATTAATAGCCTGATTTATAGAACATTTTATTCATAAAAACATGGCGAAATTTTATTTTTTATGGCTGTTGAAAGTATTTTCCGAAATATATGGAGTGATAAAAAAAGAGAAATCCCAAATTCCCTCTATAAAACATTTGACTCTAATATGTTAACAAAATGAAACAAGAAGTTTGAACCTGCATGGCTTTATCCAGTTTCTATCTATTAGTTAATTTACCCTATTCACCTGAATCAATACAGTATCACAAAACATACTGTATCGCAATACTCAAATGTATTGATATTTTCTTACACCCCTAGTAATTTTACATAATTTACTGTTAAAAATGTAACCAGATTATCAGTTTTGGATAAAGATCTTGTAAATGTCAAGCATGTATTAAGTACGTATTTCTATATTTAGGGTTAATATCAAAGCTGTATTCTTCTGAGGACAGCTTTTGTATCATAGTTTAGGTTTTGGTGGGAAAGAACTTTCTGCACAACCACAAACACTATAATGGGTACATACAGGTGTTAAACATATTGTGGAGCACTCTACATAGTATTATTGTCCTCCTTTATTTTCTCTTAAGAAGAAGTCATTTACAGTATTACTCTGTGAAAGAGGAAGGTGTATGTGCATGTTCTACACCACACAGTCCAGGAGCAGGAGAGCACAGGTGGACAGATAATAATATGTTAATTAGTTTATTAATAGACACTTGGACAGTGATGGCAGCAGAGAGAAGCATCTATGCAGGTTCCAAGCCTCGAGGTTTCTGTGAATCCATATATCAGATTTACAGAAGTTGTGTTTTGAATTTGTTGAAGGGTACATTTTCCTATTGGTGTAAACTCACCTGTGTGCTGAAATGCCATGCTTTCCCTTTTGATTTGGATCCCTCCACACATGATGGATTTCATGAGACTATTTCATGGTGAGCTCACAGTAGTTAAAGCCAGATTGAGGGTAAATGATGAAGATGAAGTGGCTGCCAGTGGCCAGTGACTGTTTGTTGCAGACTGTTGGCGTAGATCTTGTAGTTTGACCCGGCTCTCCTGCTTGGCTCACTGTGATGTGCTAGCCTGTTCGCCCAAAAAGGCATGTGAATGCCATGATAACGTTGAAGGCATTTAGCGTGCAATAAAAACGCCTTTCTTGCTTTAGGCATGTCATTTGTACGCCATGTAGTATGTACTGACTGCAATGTTAACGCATCCGCGGAAATATACTACGCTCAGAGCTTGTGACGTAGAATAAAAAGTGAGAAAGACCGCTTATGGCGGGCGGGAGTGGAGGTGGATAGGTCCAACCAAAACACAACCTTCAACCAGGAGGCCAGTTTTCGAGACCGGTGTTTTGTTCTTAAGTTACATTAGTGACATTAGTGACGTTAGTGACGTTTGTGACGTGTTTTCGGTAGTTATGTTGCGTTGTTTCTGGACATATTTTACCTAGTTGACACACTCTTTTAAGACCATGATGTTTTTCCTAAACCTAACTAAGTGGTTTTGTTGTCTGAGACTGCGTTAGATGTGCAAAGTGTAGCAGAAAAAGTAGTGTGATTTTCCTGATTTTGTGGGATGTTGCCCTGCTTAGTGTAAACTTGCACATTAAAGATTAAATATCCCTGCTTCTCTGTATGAATCACATCCTTCCTTGTGGCAGCTTGAGTAAGATAGTGAATATTCAACTGTCAGGATCGTGTGTGTTTGATGGCTATATGCTTCACAGCTGAAGGCAGGCACTTGGCCAGAGATATATAAGATTATATATTACAACTCTGACACAGAAAAATGTGCCATGACACGAGCTGCTGTAGCCATAATCTATGACCAGGCACAGCTGGATAAACTTCATAAATCATTATTACAAGTCCATGACATCTACATTTATTTATTCCCTCATACTGAGGCAGGACACTACTCTGTTAAAGACTATACTATAAGTACATATGGACAATATTCATTCACACATATAACTCATGCAAGTTTACTTACAGTATGTGATCCTCTGGGTCTACTCTTTTGCATGAATCACTAAACATTACAAAAGGACAGTGGATTGCCTTCTTTTTGATTTACTTATGATCATCTTCCATGAAATTAGTGCAACAAAATGATCATATCAGCATACATTTTTCTAGGACTGCCCCTTCTTAGTCGATTAGTCGACTAATCGGTCATTTTGTTCTTAGTCGACTAAGATTGCTTTAGTCTACGACTTATTTCTAAGAAACGTAAGAGCACATTTCTGGTAAACACAAGATATAAAATGTTGCTTTTATGGGATTCTTTGTGGAGTTTTACAGATCTGACGATTAAATCAACTTATCAATTTATCGACAAAATGATATTAGTCGAGTGTTAGTCGACTAAGAGTTTCTTTGGTCAAGGACAGCCCTACATTAGCTATTTATGTAGATAAAATGGAAAATGCCATTCTATATATTCTATATTCTCACAAAGATATGTAAAAAAGATAATATTTTAGTTAGTATCTCATGACGCAGTTGGATGAGTGTTTGTGGCAGTTTATTGACATTAACGTCATCAAAGGAAAAAAAAAACTAAGCACACAGCTACAATGCGTCATTTTCCATAATTTTTATTTTATTTTCCTTGTTCGAAAGTTCAAAAATATTTAACAAAGCAAATGTCTCTTTTTTTATTTGTTTTGCTCTTTGCTTTTGCCATAAATCCGCTGCACTAACCTACCTTAAAGTCAAAACCATTTGGACCATGAAATCTATAACACGGTTAGGATGAACATCCTCGGTCCGTCGTATGACTAATTTCTTTTTTTATGGCTATTTAAAGTTAATACATTCAGCGGGGCGAGCGGTGCAGTTTGAAAAGGGCTGAGAAAAGTAAAATGTGGCAGAGTGGAGTCCAATTGATAGAGGCATTTCTATGCTTCAATTCTTCTTTTTCCCTGAAAGAAAAAGCAGCACTATTGAGGAACTGGATGTGTAATTATGGCGCACTAAATTGAAATACTTTGTACATTTTAAGAGTCTTTGTCCTCATAAGGACAGACAGCTGTGACTGTCTAGGATGTGAGAGTTTGAGCTTTAGTACATCCCAGCTGCAGAGACAGACATCGAGGGATGTACCACTCAGATTCCCCGGAGTTCACAGTTCAATACCAACTGTCAAAAATAACTCTGGTTTAAGAATAATAGGACAGAAAAACACCCCAAATCCTTCAAACCCACATAAGTTTTGACCGACCTTTCACAGTATGTATGTGATATGCAGGAAAAGCTTGTCAAGCTGAAACAAATTGTCTTCCACAGTCGAAACATTCACCAATGTGTTCGTTTCTCTGTTCTATGTCCAAAACTCTTCAATGTGACATGAATCACATTTATAGCAGCACACATTTCAACAAATCAACCAGGTGCAGGATGAAAATGCTTTAAATCAACTTGTATGTTAAAATACAACGTGACATTTTCTCCACTAATTTGCTTTTGAAGTGAGTAATAAGACCCCCTATTTAGGCAGAGATGACATGAATGATTTTAGTCACAGTAGTTGAGGTGTCAGGAGGTGAACACAGCTGTTCCACTGGTTGTTACTGTGTGCATGAGCTAGAAAGGCTACTTAGATGTTTTACTTAGCTGACATTCAGGACAAAGAAACAAGTCTGGGACATAATTCATCCCCATTGGAATCAATAGTAGTGAGGTGTTAACATGAATTATCTCTGCAGTCATCTAAAGCAGCCTCATTAAACCATAACAGGAACGTGTCTGACATCAGACAGTATCTACTGATCTGGAGGAAATAAAACATTTATTACACTCTGGAGAAATTAGCATGTCCAGAGTGTACCAAATCTGCCTGTTCTCTCAGTTAGCAATATTTCTGCCCTGCTTTATAATTCTCCTATTAGCTGTGAGTTATTCTTTGCCGATATGATGAGATGAGGCTTGTCGATTTGCAGCTTCTGGCTCAAGTCGATGCAAATTAGGTAGGTTGTGTATGAAAAACTCAAAGAGATTAAATGCAATTGTATCACCAAAAAGCTCAAGGGTGCACTTTGTATCACCAGTGGTTGTCAAGTATATTTAGTAGTGATGTGGTGCTGAATCCATACTGGAACTAGAAGGGCACTCGGAGAGCACAGACCTCTGTCAACCGTTCCCTATCACGCAAAAAAGCATGGATTAGAGAAAGGTCCAAAAAGTGAATGTAAACTTGTGTAGCAGAACTTTGTTTTTGTTTTTCTTTCTTCTCCCATTAACCACCTCACGTTGTCTCAGATTTATCTTATGACCATTTGGAGGGGCCCGACCCCTAGGTTGAGAACCACTGGATTTAACTAACTAACTGTATATGAAACGAGCTCCATCTCGACCAGCTACAGTACAACAGGAAAATGTTACTTACACATTGTTGCATCAGTATTAACAATCTCATAATGTCATATGTAATAATATATCAGTCATAAGGGGAACTTTTTCTGCAGCATGAGTAGTTTTACTTGTGGTACTTTAAATACATTTAGATGATAATACTTCGGTAGGATTTTGATTACACGGCTTGTACTTGTAAAGTACAGTAGTACTTTTTACCTTAATGTATTGGTAGTTTTACTTAGGTAAAGAATCTGAATTCTTCTTCCATCACTGCCAGCTTCCAGCCAACAGCTTCAGTATCATGACTCTGCATCGCCATCCTTGTTTGAGTCCGCGCTCCACCTTTGCCACCCCAGTCAGACTGATCTGGACGTGGCCGCTGCCTGATTCCAGTTTAATCAATAGCGCTGACTGAGTAAGAGAATCTCCAGCAACACGGTTTGAATAAACAAGAGGCATTACCCCTCACAAGCTCAGATCCACACGCACAACTTTAAAAAAGTTATAATCTCTAGTGAGACGAGTGAACTTTAACAAGCATCAAGGTCTTTTGTAGTCTTGTTTTCAAGTCTCATCTACTTCCCTCTTCACACAGGACATGCTGATAAGCAAGAACTGTTGAAGGAAAGATTCAGAAAGCCAGAACAGCTTCTCTATCTCAAGACAAAGTACAGGAGTGTGCAGATTCCTGAATTTGCATTGATAAATGCCAAGGAACTATCTTCATAGATAGTTTATAGATATGAGGTGGCAGAGACTGAGGCCAAGTGAGCTGATTGCAATAGATCCGGATGTTGTTTAATAAGTTTGCTAAATTACCTCTTGTCACCCTCTCTCCTTTATCATATTCACTCTCCAAAATCCTCTCCCTCTCTCAGTCTAAAATGCTTTTGTGTGGAAATCAAAACGCAATTGAAAAATGTCTCTCCGTTCTAGTTATACTGTAACTACTACAAGTGTTATTATGCTTTTGTTTCAAATAAAGAGAAAGCTTAATTTAAAGTACAAATTAGTGCATAGCATAACGCAGCGGCGTGTCTTCCATCTGCAATTAAAGGAATAGTTTGATACTTGGGGAAATATGTTTATTTGCTTTCTTGCCAAGCGTTTGATACCACAAAGATTGATATCACTCTCATGTACAGTAAATATGAAGCTACCGTGAGCAGCCAGTTAGCTTAGCTTAGCAAAAAGACTGGAAACGGGGAAACATAATTCAACTACCAGCACCTCTAAAACTCGCTAATTAACGTTATATCTTATTTGTTTAATCCGAACAAAAACCAAAGTCTTGAGTGGTTGCCTGGCAACACTCCAGTAGTTTAAGTGTTCCTGTGCCTCTGCGCTGGAGACAGCCGTTGCCGGAGGCATTATGTTTTCGGGTTGTCTGTCCGTCCCATTTTCGTGAACACAATATCTCAGGAACGTCTGGAGGGGATTTCATTACATCTGGCACAAACATGCAGGTGGACTCAAGGTTGAACTGATTAGAATTTGGAGGTCAAAGGTCAAATGTCACTGTGACCTTACAAAACACACTTTGGCCATTTTCATATGCTAATTATGACAATTTCACACAAATGTCTAATGAAATAAAATGATGAAGTGGTGACATTTAGGACAGACACAGATGTAAACTGCATACAACCGCAAGGCGTTAATTCTAGTTTTACATTTTGGTTTTTGTATGCTAAGCTAACTGGATGCCAGCTGCGCAGACAGTTATGAAATCTCATCCAAGAAAATTAATAAGCGTGTTTTCCAAAAGGTCAAACTATTGTTTTATCCAGATATCACCACATAACATTTACCCTCTGCATAGCCAGCCTGTTGACCTTTGTTGATACATCTTAGTTCATTTTTAGAATACTGTAACAAGCTAATTGCTGGCATCAGGTGGATTTACAGAACTGAAGGCCCAAGACAAGTAATGGTACGCCTGGGACCCCTTTAATCTTAGTGATTGGTCTGTTTTTTATATACAATATGAAGTATCTTCACTTAATTAGTTCCAGAGTGGAGATATGTGAGAAGTAGAGTGTGAATGCAAGGGTTCAATGAGACTGATCTGACACACACTCACATCTCATCGTGCCACAGTTGCTTAAACACAAACCAAACTGTGTTTCAGTGTCTCTTGAGGATTTTGACAAAGCAGCATAATTGGAAACCGAAATGTACGCCGACACGGGACACAAAGATCAAGATGATGAAAGAAACATGAAAGTGACTAATAGATTGAAAAGAACTAAAAGAGGACTGAATACTAGAGTCCATGACATTGAACTACTGATGCTGAGCAAAGAATCTGGCTGCAATCTTGTAAATAAATGTCTTGACTTTTGAGTTGGCAAAATGAAATGACAGTGATGTTCCTGGAAACTGAGTCAGAGAGGTTAAAGCAGTATGTATGCATTAATTGAAACAGGAAATAATTGGTCTGTTTCTATCCACAGGTTGTTAATTACTCACTTCTAGGGAGTCTGTTGCTCTGATGAGCTCTATTATTAGATGTTATTCTCAGTGTAAACTGCAGTGGTTCAGTAAAGGGTTTAAGAAAAGATCATAAAGAAAGAAAAGACATTTCAGAGATAGTGGTGTATCGCAGTTTTGTGTCCTTTTCATCAGCCTTTTGCCCCAGTTTAAAAAGTTACAATAAGTGTTTAAGCCTTTGACTGTGTTGTACTGTACTCTAACTCTAATGCCCTGTGTGTTTGGCTAGTTTCAATCACAACACAGTACTTTGACATGATTATAAAAAACCAAGTTCACCATTTTTTATGAAAACATTAAAAGAAAATGTATATTATACTCACTTCAGTATGGGGGGAAAAAGCAAACAAACTATTATAGAATCAGTGCCATCACAGAGAATTTATTTGTGAAGGTTAATTGGATCCAAACCCTTTTTGAAAACCAACACAGGAAGCTGAAAATGTTCCAAAATGTGACCAATCACCACAAAATGTAAAGTGCTCTTTCAGGTCAGAACTTTTCAGCACATTTCACTTTCAGTAGTTATTCACAGACCTCAGGAAAAACCTATTTATAAGCTTGCCAATAGTGAAAGAAACTCAACTTAACCCTCATATTTTTGTGGTACCACTCTCTTACACTGCTGTCTATAGTGTGAATCATGCATGCATGTAGTGTGCTGTATGATGCCACTATAATACAACACTTTTTGACTTGAACTGCTGATATGAAAAGGTTTCTGGTGCTGTAGCTCCACAATTTCAGCAGCCACCTTTAGTAATAACACCAGAGGGGATGCATGTTTATGGCAGGAATTACAGTGGGCTTCTGGTGTGTCTTCTTGTCTCATTGGTTTACCTCTATTCAATTCTATTTGTTTTAAAAGTCGGCCTTAACAACATGAGACACTGTTGCCACCAAGTGGTCAGAGGAAATAGTGGCCAAGATTTGCGGGAGCTGTTAGTTAATAAAAAGAAAAAAAGTGGAGGAGATGGGAAAGTCTGCCAGCTGAAATATCTCTCATAGACTATATTTTATGTTGGTCGTGTAAAGTGACATTTTCAAGAACAGAATGATTGATGACACGGACGGTGTTGTCCCGATGTGTAAGACTGGTGATATAAAAAAACAAACAGAAAAGGGTTCTAATCCCAGGCTTCAAAGGTAAACAGAGGTCATACTTTTCTCTGTGTAAATCCCTTTCTCTGCTGCATACTGTAGGGCAGAGAGAAGTAACATTATGCTCTAGCAGAACAGAAAACAAAGCTCATTACAGCATACTGTAGTACTGTACAATCATATTTATATCTCTCACTTGATGCACTTCTTCCTTCTGCTTGCAAAGGTTCACCGTACCATATAGCTGATAAATAAAATGGGCTGAAGATGAAATTCATCTTGAAGCCTTTAAGGTATTGAGTGTTCGACCTACAGATGCTTTTTTTTAATTTCATGTTACTTATTTAGTCATGAATATTTGTTGCTATAGAGAAATGCTTAAGAATTGAAGTTTTAAGTGGTTTTAATTTACAAATTGCTAAACAGCACGTAGTTGATTTAAATGTGTTAGGGTTGTAAGTAGCGATAATGTTATTATCTCCGCCAGGAGATTATGCATTTGGTCACGTGTGTGAGTGAGTGTGTGCATCTTTGTGTCTGTCCATGGCTAATCTCACATAGTGCTAGACCCATCAGCCTACCATTTTCTTGTGCTTATTTATGACTGTATGCTCAAGGACTTCTCGTGGCTGCAGCGATTCACACTCATTGACTGTTTTATACCGTCATGACTGTTGACTCCTCACTGCAGGTTAAGGCCAGTAGCGGCCACAAGTGATGAACAAATACTTCAGTTTGGACTCTTATTTGGACTTTTCAATCAAACATTCCAGCAGTGGTCGTTTAAAACGAGGGCTCGAGACTAACGGCGTACCGGAAACGATATGTTCACTATCGTTTAGCTTGACAAACCGAGCGCTGACTACAACGGAGCACGTCTTCTCATGTTGGCAGGAGGACAGCTAGTTAGCTGTTAGCAGCAGCTGGGCAGTATCACTGGTTGTTTTTTTGTTTTTGTTTGTTTTTTTGTGTGTGGGGGGGGGGGGCAATTTTCACTTTATTTTGTTAATTTATTGGTCTGCCTCCAAATAACAAGAGCAGTGGCCACAGTGTGATCAGACCCACAGCGCAAAACCCAAAGATATTTAGTTTAACATCCCATAATGACAAAGAAAATCAGAACATCTTCACATTTAAGAAGCTAGAAACTGTCAATTTTGGGTATTTCTATTTGATTAATTACTTAAAATGACTAACTTGTTTATCAATATAGCTGTAACGAAAATGTTTTTCATTCGTGTAAGAAGCCTGAGTGTGACACAGAGGTTTCCTTACAGGAGACAAGCAGCAGGGAGCCCGGAGCCACCCGATGACCCCTCACTGAAGCGTTTCCATGGTTTTAGAGGTATGATGGACAGCTGAGTCCGGGGTGAGGTCTGAAGGTCGTCCTCACTGTTCCTCCCCCCCCGTGTTTCACGCTCACACTAATCATATCCTCAGCCTTGACACATCATCCATCTTTCTCATCCCATGCTGTATTCGTTCTCCCTCGTTCTCGTCTCCGCCGGCCCTCAGAGAAGAGGTCGCGACCTCACCAGACAAATGGAAACTGCGTCATGCATCTCTGGTAATTAGCGGGTGAACTTGTGGATGTTTTGAGGAACACGTCAGCTTCGGGGATTATTATCTGCATTTGGAGCAGACCCAACCTGTACTATCAGCCAAACCATAAAAAAGAGCTGCAACAGGTCTATGCAGCCCCATATTCTCCAATATTATCATTGTTATTATTATTAAAGTGGAATTGAAAATCTTCACTACACACAGGAAATTTAAAGTTAGGATGGAGTTTTAAAGCCGACTCCTTAACAGGAAAAACTCTTGTCCTTATCAAAAGACGGTAAAGGCTCCTAACTATTTGCGACTGAGTATAATTAAAGCTGCATATTGGAGTGCAAGGTGCCTCTGTAATCAGTACTAACAGACTGCTGGGTCGAATTCAACACCTGCTTTACTGACTCACCTAATATCTCCCCCAGACTGCAAGGTCCCTGTTCTACGTGGTGTCCTCAAATTATCATTCTCATTGCTCCCAACATGTCCTCACAGTGTTCCCGCGTTTGTGCCAAACCCACATTATAATGTCTGATGTGTGCAGTTAAAGATATTACATTACTGGCTGAAGGATAGTGGTCCGTGGGGTCCCATTCACAACAAGAACTTGGTGTACAGTTGCGTCATTCTCGTTAATTTCAGATCGTGGTAAATATTATTATAGCTAGTAATCATTTTGTGTCTGCTATTCCCCAGGTAACCTTTGGAGGAACATACTGAATTATCCATTGTTAGTTTGCCAGAAAGAAATTACATTTATAGACACTACTGACACAGAAAATATTGCAGATACAGATTTTGATCATAGCAGAATGAGTTGTTTTTACAGCTGGAATGTGGATTTACTTCTTAGACTCCTGAATGTATTTTTGATTTTAAAGAATGAGAAGTTTACGGAAGGAAGTTGATATTTTTAGCCACACTACGTGGCTCGAAGGATGGCAATGTCGGTCGGTTGGTTGGTCGGTCTACTTTGGTCCAGACTGACATATCTATGAGATGGGTTGCCATGAAATGATGAAAAAGTTATCACTTTACAAGGGAAATATCCAACCCGATATCACGCCAAAGCCTGTAATAGACCTGCCTGTCCACCAGAGGATAGCATGTCAGTGTCACATTTTGCCTCGCTGAGGCGTGAATATTACATATTACATATTATTAACGTACTGTACCAGAAGGGAGCAACAAAACCACTTAGTTAGGAAAAACGTCATGGTTGGACTTAAAATAAGTATGTTACCTACGTAAAATACATTGGGAAACAACATAACATCACTACAGAAAACACGTGACAAATGTCACTATAAAATGTGACAAACATCACTACGGTAACTTACAAAACAAAACACCAGTCTTCTGGTTGAAAGTCCAGTGTTAGTTGGACCCACCTACCTCCCCTCCCGCCTCCTCTTTTAGTCTACGTCATTACATTGCAGTCAGTACAGACTACATAGCGTGAAAATGACAAGCCTAAACCAAGAACGAGGTTCTTATTACACACTTTTGCCTTTTGCGTTACGCATTATCGTGTAATTCACACGTCTTTTCATGCGGCCGGGCTGAAATATCTCAACATCTACAAGATGAAGTTGCACATAATTTTGACATTCATGGTTCCCAGACGACGTATCGATGTTACTTTGGTAATCTCCTGACTTTTCCTGTAACGCCACCATGAGGTTGTTTTAAGCTAAATGTTTTAACAACTATTGGAATGGAGGATCATTTCTTAAAACTTTGGAGACCCTTTAAGTTTTCATCTAACACCATCACCATGTCAAGATTGTCAACATGGTGATTGTTATACCTAAACAGCACCAGCATGTTAGCGTTGTCACTGTGAGCAAGTTACCATGCCGATGTTAGCGTTCAGCTCACCGCTGTGCAGCCTCACAGAGCTGCTATCATGGCCGTAGACTCTTAATCTTGTTTTATGTTCATGTGTCGAGTCACTTCTGATCTTTCGCTGTCATGGTTATTCTAACTGTAGTTTAATCATCTCTCAGTTTAATGTCTTTAAATTGATGATGAGGTTGTAAATATGTGAGCTATTATCATCTGAGCACTAATGATATGGACACTGACATATATCAGTTTATATTCACTCTTGAATTATTAATTGAAATCTGATCAAAAATGATAATTCTTCAGCAAAATAATAATGTCATTATTATCCACCTGGGGTGCAATTACATCACAGCTGACTGACTACAGTACATGTCTGCATCAGGTCATTTCATCATCCCCACCTGCAATTAGGATCATGGTTAAATTAAGACTCGAGGCAGTGGTAGTTGACATTGAACTGATGTGTGAAACTTGATTTTGTCAGCAGGTGCAAACCGCTCTGCAGAGAGAGAGACATGAATCAGCAGTAGCGGCTGCCAGAATGACTGACAAAGTCACTCAATAACACGGCGAATGCAGCTGAAGGTTGGCACTTACAGTATGTCACATCAGATAAATGTTGAGTGTGAACAGCCATGGAGAAAGTCGGTTCGATCAGAGGGCTGACGTCACACTTTGGCATCAGGAATAGATATTGTAGCTATGCTTTTTCATTCATTTTGACCAAAATAGTGCCCAGAATATGGAAGAATATCTATTTGTTCTCAGTGTTTCCATGCTCCTACATGAGAACATGTTGGCATTAACACTGAAGGAGGCTCTTAATTTGCTAAATCATAAAGTGGAAAGCCTTACAAATCAGACACGTGTCACATGTGAGGCAATTATTCTCAAAATGTAGCCCTTATAGTGGGGTGATTTGTCGTCTTTCAAATTAGATACACATTAATACACACATTATACTTACAGTATGGTGCATTTATATTTATTAATTTTGCCACTGAATAACTCTTGTAGATACCATCTGTGTTCAGCAAATAGCTAAAGGTGCAGTGTGTAAGATTTGGCGTCATCTAGTGATGAAGTCGCAGATTGCAACCATCTGAGTTCACCCTCGCTCACTCCTCCCTTTCCAAAACTGCGGTAACACCGTTTGCGTCGCTCAGAGGCCATCCTTACCATAATAACACTACTTTAGGAGCAACGGAAATCAGACGGCAGCTGGCAGTACCACGGTTTTGCACTCTGCAGCTCACGTTACCGAAGTTTCACAAGCGTGTCGGAAAACTACGGTGGCTTCACATGACGTGAAAATGTGCAAGGCTCTTGCTACAGCCAGTGTTTGTTTTTTCCGTTCTGAGCTACATGGCGGTGCAACATGGCGGACTCTGTGAAGAGGACCTTCTCCCTATGTCGATATGAAGGGCTCATTCTAAGCTAACAAAAACACACATAGTTTGAGGTGATTATACACTAATGAAAACATAGTTATGAATATTAGATTCCGTTTCTGCTAATAATGTTACACACTGTTCCTTTAACAGCACGACACACCGTAAAGTCACACTTTCTGCGCTCAGCAACACACCGTGAAGTGTCACTTTTTAATACCTTCATGGTTCACCTCAGCAGTGATGATATACCGTACAGTCAGAGACATAAAAGCAGCGGACCCGTTCGTCTGCCTGCACTTTAAATCATTTCTGGCAGTTTCATGATTAGAGGGGACATCAGATCAGGCACACCCTTCCCTGACAAACGTGTCTCCAGCCTCTCCCTCCTTATAACCTTATTTGACTCGCATCATTTCGAGCACCAATATGTGCAGTTTAGGCCTGTTGTAAATGGGTTAAACAATGCAAGACAATCACAGACTCAGGCTTTTGTAGCATAATAAATGGGAACACCTTAACCCTAAGAGATTGCGCTAATGATCTGCCGTTATTTTCAGAATTCGGTTCACTTGTCAGCCGTACCTGTGCTGTCGGTTTGAGTTGTTAGGAGCATACATCAGGCTATAAGCTGTGAATGTCCCCTGTTCCCATTACAGTGAATCAGCAGTGTATGAAACAATCCCATCTGCTGCACCGCCTGCACTTTTTTATTGTTACACACACTTCTGCCCCTGTAATGTGGATTCATTTTGGTATGTATTGATTCGGTATGAGAGAGGGGGTTTGTTGGTTGGCAGTTGCATCTCAGGAGAGAGAGCAAAAAAGTGTTTTAAGTTTAAATAGATTTCTCGCTCAAAAATCACTCTAATGAAAAATCAGGAAGTGTTGCCAGCACAGGGATTAAAATAAAAAACAGCGTAATATGTTGACACACACAAATGTTCCTGGATGGCCCCCTGGCTCAGCAACAAATCATCACTGTAACCTAGCGACACCACTCGTAGTTTAATTAGAGTGACAAGATAGATATGATCTGGAGTTGGATGTAATCTCCTTTAGTACGCTCGGGGTTGTGTTGTTGTGTCTATATCATTTCATGAATAAATGTTTTATGTATCCCCAGGCAATGACACAGGAATATGGAGTGTTTAATCCAGATGCTATTGAAATACTTAGTCAGGTTTTTGACTTTTACTCACCAAACAAATGTTCCATATTTGATGATATCTGCATAATGTACCTCACTGAACAATTACCTTTTTAAAAAGATATTGTGATATTGAAATTTTTAGGACCAGTGTCATGTGTTTTTGAATGATTATATCTTTAACAAGCATTTTAAACATATGACTTCAATTGAATTCACTCCTGCTGTTCAAGGATCCACAGCTTTTTCTGATAAAAATAGGAAAAATGAATCTAAATTAGTTCGTTGATTGATCCAATGTCTCACTGCTCCCCTGCGAGAACATTATCATTCCTCAAATAGTATAGAGCGACTAATTACCCAAATTATCTCTTTGGCTCATTAGTTGACACTGCTGAGGCACTCTCCACCAATGGTAGAAATTATTCTGTCAAAATGTCCCTCATGCTGTGAAATAACTGTGACGTTAATCACACTTAGAAAATTAAATTTAAATTCATTCAGTGTGTACAGTATGTGTGTGTTAATCAGCATTTGTTTCACACTATGTCTACATTATATGTCCTCTAAAAGAAAGTGTTTTGCGTTATATAACTCCCATTAAACATATTCAGAAATTCTTTTTGTAAAGCCAACAAAAAAAAGCTCTCTGGAGGTTATCTCTACTTATTTGACTAATTTTAATAATTACCCTTTGGTTTATGCAGTATTAATGCAACATAGATTATTAGATTATATGTCAATCCATGTTAATGAAGCATGAAGCGGGTGAATGGAAAGGTTGTGGTGTTTTTAATTGGTTACCAGAAGATTTAATTCCAGTGTTTCTGTTGAGCCAGTGTCAGCAAACAAGGGTCTATAGCCATACTAGCACCTCTGTGATGCATAATTGTGTACATTATTTGATATCTCGTAGAAATTTATAGCAGATATTCTTGATCCCTAATGAAATAACCCTACTGATTGTGGTGACTTTTTTTCTATTGCTACCCGCAGGCTCAAATTTCCACTTACATGGATCTGAAAAATGAAATGAGGATGACATTTAATGAACGTTATGTTCCCCAAAGGACTTGTTTCTCACTTAGCCATCATATGAATGTTAGTGCCACTCTTGGGCCAATCTACTTTGGGCTCATATAACTAAAGGCAAGATCAAGCCTATTGGTTTTGGTGTTCCTGTGCCCTTTAACTCAGATATTGCATAATAGAACAGGGTTATTACCATGACATTTGTTGAGCATGTTATTGCTCCCCGCAGGAAGAGCCCATTAGCTCCCACATTATCAGTGATGTTTAGCCTTCAACACTATAATCCACCCTCTTGTCCTTCTGATAAACAGTTCAGATCATATTTTACCAGGCTTATCTAACATCTCAACGTTTTCTTCAGCAGTAAATATGAAATCCAAAGACAGCTTTTTTCCCCACAGCAATGACTGCGAACCAGGCGGCAACCTTCGTGTCTGAAAAGTGAAGTGGAAGCGGAAGTGCCTTGAACTTGCATTCTTTCTAATAGCCAGCAGGGGGCGACTCCTCTGGTTGCAAAAAGAAGTCTGATTGTATAGAAGTCTATGAGAAAATGAGCCTACTTCTCACTTGATTTATTACCTCAGTAAACATTGTAAACAGGAGTTTATGGTCTCAATCGCTAGTTTCAAGTCTTCTTCAATACAGCATGATGTTCATTTAGTAAATTATGGTCCCATTTAGAGTCAAATAGATGTTAAACAGGGTGTGATTTAGGGCGTGGCTACACTGTGATTGACAGGTTGTTACCACGGCGTTGTCCGGTCTGTGAGTTGTCCGCAGTTTCGTCTTACGACTTTAACCCTTTCACAGTGTGTTTTCAGTTCATGAGAGTCAATTGTAACATTTTTGTCGCCTAAAAAGGTCTTATTCAGCATTCAGTTGTATTTAGCTCCTCCCTCTCGTCACTGGCGAAGGCCAAAATGCCAAACTCAAGGCTTCAAAACGGCAGTCCACAAACCAATGGGTGACGTTACAGTGACTACGTCCACTTCTTATATAAGTCTATGCCAACCAAGAACTTACTATGTACTAATGGCGCAGGAGGTCGAGAATATCAGGCAAAACCATAAAGGTGAAATACATGATGCCGCCTCCGATCAAGTTTCCGTGGCCTTTAGTTGACGATCATGCACACAAAGCAAGTTTTACAGAAGACAGGCAGCTGAGAGGATGACCAATACTAGAAAGTTACAAGACCACATAATGTAGAACATCCAAAAACTTTTCATACAGGGAAATAATAATTCATCTTGTTACAGCTTGTTGACCCCCAAATTTCATCACCCTTTTAAGTCCAAATTTTGGCTTCGACTCCAACATCCAGCATGCCTCTTTACGGTAGCTCATAGTTTAATGTTTATTTGAGAGTTTCCCTAGATAATTTCTCTAAAACTAAGAGTCTGTCCCAAGAAATTCCATGAATACTAATGCTCCGCTCTCTCGCTTCGTAAGCCCCCACTAATGCCCTTTCTGGAATATTCCTTGCCTTTGATAGGATTAGAGTTGTGTGTTTAGCACGATAAAACGAATGAGGCAAATAAAGTGCAAAGGCTGCATTTATGGGCAAGCCTTCACCAGAATTTAAAAGGCGGAAATATCAATTGAGGCTAAAGATCGATTTTAGCACTTCCCCTGATAATGTAAATGAAAGTGAGGGAAATTACATAAATCAGTCATGGAGAATGACTTTGTTATGGTGGCAATATTAATCATTTTTAGGTCAAACATGACTTTTAGTGCAGCACACGTTTTGACACAGACTTGGCGTTGGAAGTGTGAATTTCTTTCAGCCTGCGTATGTAATTTTAAAAAGATGAAAGGCTATTTCATCAAGATGTGATGAAATATATTCAGATTTATATGTTCTAAAATTAAGGTCCTTTAACAGGAAGGAATATATATATATATACTTAATGATGCTGTGCTATGCAGTTTCTTATTCCAGCTTCCATTAGCGCTGAGAAGACAGAAGACATCCCACTTTTTAAAAATATATATATAGCTGCAAGCAGATTTGTAATTTCTATGAACTATACCATCAAATCTCTTTCAGAGTGATTATTTAAGTCAGCTATCTGCAAGGAAACAAGACAAGATAGTATAAAAACTAATAAATGGTCATGTTCACTGAATGGCTACACGTTTCTGAGCCACTCTTCTTGTTCCCCAAAAGCTTAATAAGCTTAGGAGCAATAAACCCATCCACATGTCATTACCACTTTTGCCTAGGAGATACTGTTGTTAGCCCCAATTGCTCTCTTCGGACACTAGTGGATCCTCTCCTCTGGAGCACTTTGCACTAATGAAAAGGTGTCATGTTAGCTCAGACCATGATGGATTGAAAGAACACGACCACTTGAGAGATCTCTGGCACAGCTCTGCATGGGGGGAGACCACCGCTGCCAGTCCGAGCAAAAGAGGTGTTTTCTGCCAGAGAAAAAGGCCCAGAGATGTGATTGATACCGCTGAACCACAACCTCTAGGGGAAGCTCAATCTGGATAAGCCGCTCGTTGTCCTGCTGGGAGCTCCAATATCAACAATTTGCTGATGGAGTCTGGACAAGTGAACATGATAATATCTCAGTATCATTTACAGAGTGTTTTGTTGTTTTCCAAGGTGCATGAATGTCAGGAAAATAACATTTTTGTGTAGAATTATATTATTTTTTTGTCAGTTTAAACTAAAATAATAATAATATTTTGGATAAATGGGACAAATTTCAGGACAGATTTAATGACTTCACATCACATTCAATAAGTGTTGGGCAATTTGGTATAACCTCAACAATCATACCTCACAGTTAAAAAATTGATAGCAAAATGATTGTGATTGGAGTAAACTTTTCCCCTCTCCAAGTCCAAAGCACCCTAATTAGTTTTCCAGTCTTGTAACCCTCTGGCTGTCTCACTGAAATCCCAAAGAAAGTTTGGATTTGGCTGCCTCGCTGCTGCCTCGCTGCTGCACATTGGCTCATTCACTCCCACTCCTGACATAATTTGCCAGAAAAGAGTTCTTTTCCACCCCGCAAAACTTTGCAAATCAATGGAGAGTGCATATTACTCGCTATCAACCTTGACCAGCTGTTAAAAATGAAGCAGTGGGGGATGAATGCTGAGGCCAACTGGAAAGCAGAGTTTGGTTTAACACAAACATGCTTCTTATCGTGGACACGTTTCTGTGTGAAAATCAGGAAGGCCAAATCTCTGATAATGAACTGCTCTGCACTGTGAAAGAGACGGACTGGGGACATGATGACTACATGTGAATTTTCAGGAAATTTCACGTAAATTAGAATTACATATATACGTATATATATATAAATGAGAACTTGGGACCTTACTTGCACTTGTTGTGAGGCTTGACTCCCAAAAGACTTGCAGTCTCAACTTGGTAAAATCCTGAACAATAAAAAGAAATGTGGTTTCATAGCCACACATCTTGAATATTTAATTATTAGGACTTGGTCTCAACTTATTAACACAACTTTGAGAGTAAAATGTTCAGTTTCTGTGCCATTTAATGGTCCGCATTCAGAGACATAACTTGCAGTTTGCCTCTAAAGACTTGTGGCTTGACTTGACAGATTTAAACGAAATACGCTTCCTCCCGAGACTTAAAGCCTTTAAACACCAGAGGTGTAACGAATAAACGAAACAAAAATGCAAAATGCTTGCCTGTGAATATTATTTGTCAAAGGCTTTTATTGTGAAAGGTAGGAACGAAAAGAGTGGATCTGGTCTGCCTTTGTCAAGGTTGAAAGGAGTAATTAAGTTTGCTGTTCTGGTTCAGACTAGGGAGTCTCCGTGTTGTTGTTTCATAAATATAGGCGCAACTCCACCTGTTCCGCACAACGTGATTGGTTGATGCCTTTATTCACGGTACTAAAGCCTACTAAAGAAAATCAACCTTGTTAAAATAAAAAAAAAAAACATAGCTTTTTCGCCACATAATATTCACTTTCTGTGAGAAAGTATTCATGACAAAAACAACAGTTCAAAAAAATATATTGGTATGCGAATTAATCGCGCGAAGAAAAACCGCATAGTTTGACATTTTGAGAAACACACTTATAGGGAATGGGAATGTGACGTCACCGACAGCAAGTCAGACATTTTTGGAGGATAAAGGGTAAGACTGCCATGCGCTGGCTGTGTACTGCAAGTGTCAAAAGCTAACACAAAATACTGCACAGTGAATAAGATTCAAAAGCCGAATTGTAGTATATATAGGATACAGTCAGACACAAAGGTAGGCTAACGTTATAGGTTTATTGGTTTGGTTGCGCCGCGATTCCCATTCCCTATTGCCGAGACTTAGCAGTGACTTCCTAGTCTTGTCATCACCATGAAGTTGACAGTTAACCAATGAAGACTTGAGGAAGTCGCCCAGCCAAGAACTAGTCCGGCACATAACTCCCCATAAAACCACAAACTGTCATTTTTACACTTGTGCAGATTAAACAAGTGAGAAATATTGTGAGTGTCAATTTGTGAGTTTAGAGGTGCTGGTAGGCAGATGTTGTTGCTGTTGAACAGCTGTTTCCACCTCATTTCCAGTCTCTGTTCTCATCTAACTCTTGCAAGAAAGCAAATTGGTGTATTTCCCAAAATGTTCTACTATTCCTTTCACTCCTATGAATTTAAATGTCTTGGTCTCACCTACACTTTTAACAAAGCTTTTAAAGTAAAAGCTTCAGATGCTGTGTCATTTAATGCTCATCATTCAGAGACATATAAGACTTGTATCTTGACTTGGACTTGCACCAAACGACTATAAATGTTCCGCTAAGTGTATCACAGACTGAAAAGAAGGCTGTAGTGTGCATTAAACCTGACGTAAAGTACATTTTCATCCTTGTTTTGCAGCTGAAACCTCCGAGAGCTCGGCCATGATTCACACCAGTGTAGCGTTTGGCAGCGCGCCACATTAATCGCCAGGGTAATGGGAAGACAGGCCTATTGACCAGCAGTCCAATAGGACAGAGGGGCAGGACATACAAATCAAAGCTGTCCGGCCTCATATTGACCAGACTGTCCGTAGGAAGCATGATTCATTTGCTGGGTGACGGGGGAAGGAGACGGGGGCTGAGCGCAGGAAGTCACAGGGATTTGATTCAGCTCAGACCTGCACGAAATAATGTTTGAATATGTATTTAAAGGGCAAGACTCCAATTGGTAGTTTAATCCTTTCAGATAATCCCTAACAAAGAACCAGAAGTCAGTGTCTGCATAGATGAGGCGTCTTTGGTTTCTACTTATCAACTTTTCAGCCCACGCATGTGGAGGTTTAGTGGTGCCGCAGACATGATAAGTGATGAAGGTGTCTGGAGTGTTGACCCGCTGATGGTTCGGGAATCAGTGTGCTCTTCTGTCTTTCTTGTCACTCTCCATTACGGACTGTCCACTAGCAAAGAAAAATGTAATGTAGAGGGCAAAGTTTACACATTGATAATGCTCAAAGCACTAGGAGAGTTGTAAATCAGATTATTGCACTTGTATGTTGAAGTGTTTTGGGCATCAAGTCAAATAAATTTGAAAGAGCACATTGGCATACTGTAAAAGCAGCCATCACTCATTAACCTGGGTCATATACTGTATACTGTTACCCATTAAATCTTCCTCCCAGACTGTTGTGTGACAGGAAGAAGTGGTGAGCTTCCCCATTACTGAATTGATCTCACATTCGAAGCCCCGTTCTTCATCTGATTTTCGCAATATGCTTTTATCGGCAGCTGATTCATTGGAAATAAATGAACTTCATTCACAGGAGCAGACTCTCTTCCTCATACAGTAGCAGCTGTATTGTTCAAATCCCATCGATAAAGCAGGACGAGAGATGTTTTGTACCGTCGCTACAGTTCATTGTGGAAATCAAAGCTACAAAGCAGAGAGCTGTGATGAATGTGTACTTTGCTGCCAAGTGAGAAGTTTCACAAGCAATCAATGAAATGCAGTTTTAGGAAAGAATCAGCTACCATGTGGTGAAGTGGATATTACACACAGGATGGAAGTTCTCCGTAGGCCTTTTTCACCGAAGACATTTTGACATGTTCACAGTAATGAAAACACAGGTGCACATAATAAAATGAATGAAGGCTGACTTCCATTCAGCTGCGTCTAGCTTCAGTTTCAGGGTCCTGCTATTGTGAATGCTGACTCACTGTCGCACTGTCATGACTCAGAGGCATTGGAAATATTATTAGTAACACCTGCGCTTTTCCTACTGTGAAAAGTCAAAATGTTTGCTGAGAAAAATGTTTGCTCTCTAAATCAACGATTCCACGTAAACAGTAATTAAAATCTAACAAAATTAGATTTTGAAGAACCTCTTATACTTTTTTAGTCAGTGTGCATGCACTTTTTTCCTATGATATGGGACTGTTTATCTTGGCTACATGCACCTGAACCATGATTTTAAATTCATTTTAAATGAACGATATGTGTCACCGTCTCTGATAATTGTTGGCAGGCTGTTCCATGTGTGAGCTGCTCTCACTGAAAACACTGACTGTCCGAAGGCAGTCCTCCTCATAGATATTATACAATCAAAGCCGTGCAAAGTCTTATACGACAAGCATCTTTTATATCTGAGCTTTATAGATATACCAGCTCTGATGAAGGTCTGTGTGACAAAAAGCTTTAACTGTGTGTTTCCTATGAAGACAAGAGTGCAGATTTGACTTTACTTTTGCATCCAGCACCTTCTTCTTGTGATAGTCTGTGGTAAATCTGGATTCTTTTGGCTGAGATTTGTAGATATACCAACCAAACAACCACTACTAAGACAAATATGTACTGTATTAGCCCTTCAACACATTATGAATGTGTTAATCGATAATATGGGAACTACTTTGTCATTTACCAGCCCAGTTCTTTAAGTACAGGAGTGGGCTGTGACTGTCCCCTTGTGGGCAGAGTAGTGAACATTTTATTGGTGTGTTAGGGTTATAAAGCTATGAGGTTACAGGTTCCCAGTGCTTCGTCACAAGACTGTGAACACTTAACATCTCACTGAGAGTCACACTTGACAAAAGACCAGCTAGAAGTCTGAAAGGTGAAATATTATTCATGGAAACATCAATCTATCAAACAAACTTTAAGTGTATGGCATCTTTCATACAGGTTAGTGCAGTTCAAAGTGCTTCAGATGACCGACAAGCCGAAAATGAGTGTGTGGACCAAAAAACAACAGAAAACAATTCAACAATTTGAGACCAATGCATGTGAGACAGTAAAATGATAAAAATGTAATAAAATAGAAATAAAAGCCATAATAACAGTAATAGTAGTAAAACAATCTGAAGTAAAAACTAAATTAATAAAATAAACAGTAAAAGAGAATAAATCCATACAAATTAAATACGATAAAAAAATAAGTGACATAAAATAATAAAATATAATAAAAACGTTAATACTATAAAATAAGTGAATAAAATAATAACGCTATTATTTAAAAAAAAATTAGCTCTTTTATTTTTTATTTATCTACTTTTTTATTATTATTTAATTTTTGTTATTTTATTTCATTTATTTATTATTATTATTTTATTTATTTATTGGAGAGATCCTCTTTCTTTGTTTTTATTTGATGTCACGGACACTCAGTTATGTTTTGCATTTGATATGATGACCTTTGCCATGTCTGCAAAAAAAAAAAAAAAAAAAAGATTTGGACAAAAAGTAAAACAGAATAAATCTATACAAATTAAATACGATAAAAATAAGTGACAAAATAATAAAATATATTAAAAACTTGAATACTATAAAATAAGTGAATAAAATAATAGTGCTATTATTTAAAAAAAAATCTCTCTTTTATTTTTTTATTTTTTTATTTATCTACTTTTTATTATTATTTTATTTTTGTTATTTTATTTCATTTATTTATTATTATTATTTTATTATTTTATTTTTTTATTTTTTTAAATTTTTTATTTACTTATTTATTTATTTATTTATTTATTTATTGAGGATGGGTCCTCTTTCTATGTTTTTATTTGAGTTATGTTTTGCATTTGATATGATGACCTTTGCCATGTCTGCAAAAAAAAAAAAAAAAGATTTGGACAAAAAGTAAAACAGAATAAATCTATACAAATTAAATACGATAAAAATAAGTGACAAAATAATAAAATATATTAAAAACTTGAATGCTATAATAAGTGAATAAAATAATAGTGCTATTATTTAAAAAAAAATCTCTCTTTTATTTTTTTATTTTTTTATTTATCTACTTTTTATTATTATTTTATTTTTGTTATTTTATTTCATTTATTTATTATTATTATTTTATTATTTTTTTAAATTTTTTATTTATTTATTTATTTATTTATTTATTGAGGGGGGTCCTCTTTCTATGTTTTTATTTGACTTATGTTTTGCATTTGATATGATGACCTTTGCCATGTCTGCAAAAAAAAAAAAAGATTTGGACAAAAAATAATAATAAAAACACATACATTCTTAATCAATGGTCTGGCTGAATAGGTATGCTATAATATAGGCCAGAGGCTAATATGTGTTACAATATTTGGCTGCTTAGATGAGCCAAAATGCACCATGCGTCAATGCCAGTGAGCACTACAGTAGAAGGCTACTACAGAGAGGACCAGTGTGTTATGTTAAAGTTTACCTGGCAGCAGGTAAACAGACAGACACAGAAACCTCCTTATATTCATGACAAGACGCTGAATGATTTAACATTCACTACTGTCTCTTAATAAACGCACCTTCTGATCTGGTAAAGCAGAGGATACACGTGAAGGAGCGCGTGGATGCTGCGGACAGACGCGCAGCCTGTTAACCGACCAGAGGACCACTTTCATTACTGACAACATCTTTTACGCGTCAGACGACACGGAGGAGCAACAAAGAGACAAAAACACGGAGCCTCCATCACCAGTAAGCCTTTATATCATCTGTTACTGACTGGTGTTTGTTTTCTCGACTGTTAGCTGAATTAAACAGCGTTTCTATCGGGCATCTTATAGCGTTTTTATTGTTCTTTTATTTCACGCTATCGGTGCTATTTCTCTTCTGGCCCTGTATAGCGATGATACTCATATCAGTATGCATTTACTGCGTCTTTACCATCGCTTTTACCCCCATAATGATCATTATTGGACTCCCTTATTTGAGCCTATTCATCGAGAGAAATAAAATCTAATATAAATAGCCTTCATTAGGTGATATAGTAGATCTATAGGAGACCTGATAGTGGACACTGCATTCAGTGTTAGTGCATCAATACTGTACCATTCAGACTCCATTAGCAGTCCAATTTAAGGGCAATATGGGTTTAAATGGGTTCAATAACCCTGAATTATCACTGATCAGTGATGAAATTGCAGGTGGTTCAATCTGGTTGTTCTGCACTTGTTTTTACCAGATGTATTGATTTGCAGTGGTGTCCAATTATGATAGATAGATAGATAGATAGATAGATAGATATTTATACAGCTTCAGTAGTGCACATGTAAAAAAACAAAAAAACAACTAGCCCACCATATGTGGTAATAGCAGTACAAAACACTGCAGAACAATACATAGAGCATGCTATGGGCTATACACAGCAAGGACATATACCACAAAAGAGTTGGTTACTCATCTCTGTGGGGGAGAGTTATTCATTCACTGATTTATAGTGGTGTCCAATTATAATAGATAGATAGATAGATAGATATTTCTACAGCTTCAGTAGTGCACATGTATGAGAAAAAAACAACTAGTCCACCATATTTGGTAATAGCAGTACAAAACACTGCAGAACAATACATAGAGCATGCTGTGGGCTATAGAGTTGGTTACTCATCTCTATGGGGGAGAGTTGTTCATTCATTCCTTTATAGTGGGACAGAAATAAATTGATTTAAGAAAAATGTTTCAAAATAGACAGGATGCATTTTGCACCACTCCTATAGTCTCTCCCTCCCTCTCTTTGTTTCTCACAGGTGACTATAGCTGGTATTGATGATGCAGAAGATGGTGCCTTCAGATTCTCATGGAGAGTAAACGAGATTCGACTCGACCTACTCTGTTAAAGGATAGAAGTCATCGGAGCCTGATGATCTTATGAGGACACCAGGTTTTTCCCACAGCCGTGTGCTGTGCTGTAAGTATGATGTGTTTGTGTTGGGTGTCATGTGAGAAATTGCCATGGTCAAATGTACAGAATTGAGCTGTGCAGTATTTATTATAAATATTAAAGGGGACATATCATGCTCATTTCCAGGTTCATACTTATATGTATTTTGGGTTTATACTAGAACATGTTTACATGCTTTAATGTTAAAAAAAACACTTTATTTTTCTCATAGTGTCTGTCTGAATATAAAACTATTCACCCTTTGTCTGAAATGCTCCGTTTTAGCGTCTGTCTCTTTAAGCCCTGCTCCTGAAAAAAACACAGTCTGCTCTGATTGGCTTGCAAGAAAATGATGGTGCACCTCTGCAAAGGTAGTTCTCAAGCCGTGGGCGATATAATCTAACGAGCCTGCATGTGACATAAGAAGGGGAGCCAAATCTGAATGGCTTGTTGAATCACATGTTTTCTGATTTAGACAGCCCACAAATAGCTGACTGTGTTGTCTTATTTCACAGTTTGTGGGTTTGGTAGACACTCCAGATACCTAAATGTATGCACACAAGCACTCATGATATGTCTTCTTTTAAAAGATATCATGGATCGTTCTCTCAAGAGGGAAAAAACTTCAATTTACTCAGTCAATAATATCACAGCTTCCAATGATTAAATTGAAATCAAGCGTCTCTGTTTTTCTCTTTTCTTCTCTGAAGAAGAAGTCCAGCTGGCAGTGAGGGTGCCCTCCCTGAGGCAGAGCTATGGGCTGTGGGGGGAGCAGGACTGACGCTCTGGAGCCTCGATACCTGGAGAGCTGGACCAAGGAGACGGAGTCGACGTGGCTGACCAGCACAGACACTGATATCCCCCTGTCGTCCATCCAGAGCATCCCCTCTGAGAACTCCGAGGCCGGCTTCGCTTCTGAGAAAACCATCAGCCCCGGTGAGAAGAATGAATTATGGCTGAGTGCATAGATGAATGAATACTTAATTGGTCTCCTAACAGGAACGGGCAGTTATTTAACTGCTGAACAGATGAATAATACATTAATGGTTGTGTGAATTAGTACTTAATTAAATTCCCACCGCAGAGTGAGGTATATTTGCGATTCCAATCTTATATTTTCTCATTGATATATTCATAATTTGTTTTCATTGAGTAGTAAAATTACTTTTTTATTCATTGGAACTATTTTAAACCAGTCTAATATTTGCTTTTATTCACATCTGTCACTAAGAGCCCAGGCTTGCGCTGTAAGTAATTTGACTGGATTCTTAAAGTGGACTTCTTGACGTCAAAAACTTTCAGAGGTTTTTGCACAGCCGATTCAAACAAGAACGTGCACACGGAAAAAATTGAAATACAGATGAAGAACAATTTGTGGTGACCCTCGTGCTGTAGCGAAGGATTATGTATGACTCAAGGCTCTGCGGCAAACTAAACATTTGGAAACCTTTGTTCTTTTAGGGTTCAGTTAGTCACCGCATACACAGCTCACAAACAGACGGATCTGATTATAATTCGACTGTTCTTCTTGTCGTGCGCTGAATTGTGGCTGTGTTTTCTTTTGAAGCCAGGAGGAAATGAATCAGTAAATGGACATAATGGGCTACATCAAAAGCCACTGTGCTGCGGACACGCGACTTGGCTCTCATGGCAACAGATCCAGCTGTTAGTGAATGCAGGCAGAGGAGCCTTGATGTGATTGTGAAGACAAATTCAGTTCAATTCTACTCTGTAGAGATAAAAACAGATCAAGAACTGGCCAAATGAATCAGCAGCTGGCAATTGCAAAGATGGTATCAAACAGTGGTGCCACTATTAATATTACTGTGCAGAATTTCCTTTCCTTTGTTGTGTTTTTGTTGTCGGTCCCCATAACAACACACGTGGACCTGAATATTTAAGGTTCACTTTCACACATCGCTAAAGGAGGTATAGGCATCATCCAGTACACTTAACCCACACTTGACGCGCACGGCAAAACACCGCTTCCCGGTGATTTTCAGAGTGTTTTCCATAATTAATGACACTTTACTGCTGCACACTGTAGTCAGATGTGTTCAGCGGTGGCAGTAATGCACCTGTAAGCTATCAGCAAGCGCCGACCTGTGACTAATGCTGTTTGATTTACAAATAACCCACTTCTACACTGCACAAATCACAAACAGTGTAATAATAGTTACATTGGCAGGACTGGAATACACCGTTATTGTAGTTATTTTGAAAGACAAATACTCGTTATATATAGAGAATGTAAATATTTATATATAGAAATAAACTATAGTAATGAATAAATCGCTCAATGCACATGCGCGTCGGTCTCCCAAAGCTGCATTACAAATTTATAAGTGACAATTATTCTGTCGCAGAAGCGCCTAATTTCTTTGTTCTAAAGATCCAGTAACAATTTATCAGTTTTTAATCATATACTGTACATACAAAAACGGCAGTTTAATTCCAGATTTTGTGATAATCTCCAAAATGGTTCATCTAATATTGTCAACATAATTAATATTATGGGTAAATATCATGAGCTCCCTTCTGCTATCTGTTTTTTAATTCTTTCATCCCTCTGTTATAAGTATTGTTGTGCTATACAGATTCAATATGACTGCATGTAAACCACATTAAAACGCCATGTAATGATGTTTTACACATTTTGTTTATTGCATTCAGCCCTTTGAATGTTTGTTTTTCTACAAAAAATAATTTTAGTTATCTGATCGGGTTCATTAGAATGTAATCCAGATGTTGTTTACAGCTACTTTATGTGTAAATACATTTTAAAGCCACCTTAGCTCAAGCAGCCATGAGCCTCATACACCTATGAGTGACAGGGCCTTGTCAACCAAGCATGTCCATGTGTGCTCTGAAAAGCACTCAACAGGTAACAGTAAAGTACATGTTGGGGGTTATTAATTCACCCCCATGTCCAGGAGACAACTCTGAGGTTTTGTTTTGTTCCAGTTCCAGATTTCTTTGAGGACAGTCTCCCTCTTCCTGCTCAGGCTTACCTGAAGGTCTGCTCGGCCGTGTCTGAGGCCAGTCTGAACGACGTGAAACCCAGCAGCCCTCCCGCCATCCTGGGCTCTCCACCCAAGGAGGCGGCGGTACCGTCGTCCGGCACCACAGTGCAGCGCAGAAGTGTTCTACACACTGAAGAGATTGTAAGACTTCCCCTTAATTTACAATATCAAATCATCTTTTCTTTTCTTTTCATGTGGCGAGTATAAGTAGTGAGTTGCTGGAGACCTATTGTAGCTAAGAGGTGTGGAGACTCAAACCATCTTTTTTTGTTTTCATTTCCTGAGTATATGTTAAAGTTAGAGCTGAAACAATTATTGATTAGATGATCAATTTTAGTAATTTTTTAAGCAAACATTTGCTGTTCTTTCTCAACTGTGAGAATGTTGAGGCTTCTTTCTTTCTCTCTCGATAATGAAAAAACATCGCAGCCTTAGTAACACTGTTATAATTTTGGCACCCAAGTCTGTGCTTAATACTGTATATGAACACACTAGTGTTCAAGGAGCAATGTGTAACATTTGTGGGGGATCTATTAACATAAATGGAATATAATATTCATAACTATGTCTTCGTAAGCGTATAATCACCTGAAACTAAGAATTGTTGTGTTTTCATTATCTTAAAATGAGTCCTTCATATCTACATAGGGAGCAGGTCCTCTTCACGGAGTACGGCAAGTTTCTACAGAAGCCCAGAACAGACAAACCAAACACTGGCTCTAGAGAAAGACATTTTTACGTTACCTGAAGGCCACCGTAGTTCTCCGACACACTTGTAAAACTGCGGTAACGTGAGCTGCAGAGTGCAAAACCGTGCTACCACCAACCACCGTCTGACATCCGTTGCTATTAAAGTAGTGTTATTATGGTAAGGATGGCCTCTGAGCGAGGCGAACGTCATTACCACGGTTTTGAACTCGGTGGCTCACATTAAAGCAGTCTTGGAAACGGAGGAGTGAGCGAAGGGGTACTCAAGTTGGTTGCAATCTGCAACCACACCACTAGATGTCGCCAAATCTTACACACTGTCCCTTTAAGCAAACATTTGCTGGTTCCAGCTTCTCAAATGTGAGAATTTTGATGCTTCTCTTTGATCAAAACATGATAACGGTGATTGAGAATATAATCGGCAGATTGATCGATAATGAGAAAGCGTTAGTTGCAGCCTTGCAGCTTAAAAACAATCCATGATAAAAAATGTAAAAAAAAGATTTTTGGAGTAGATCAACTGCTCCCCCTTGTCATGCCACAATCTGCAATCCCAAGCAAACTTCGTATTGTATTTTTACAATATCCCATCTGTCATTCTTCATCATCAGACCAAATGGCAGGACAATCGGATGTCGACCAAGCAGGTGACCATCACAGTGACACAGAGCATCCATCAGGTGGACAAGAACGGGAAGGTGAAGAAGTCCCTCACCACCTACGAGGTGATGAAACCCGTGGAAAGCATCAAACAGGTGGCCACACAAAACACTTGAGTGTAGGGGGAAACTGGAAGAAGCCAAAGAGAAACGAAGATGACTGTGAAACAAGTGAACTGATGGTGTTTTTGTGGAAAAAATCTTTATGGTCTGACGGCTGATGACAGCACAAGAGGGATGACATCGTCATATTGAAAACACGGCTCAATTGAACTAGGCCATATTGTAAGATGTACTTCTACGGTGCCTGTTACAACAATGTCTTACTGTACTGTCCTGAAGACATGGACATGTAAAACTGTAGGTTGGTCAGAGAAAATACAAAACATGACATTTGACAGTACACACAGTGTCAGATCAAAAATAAAAGAAGACAGGAAATCAGTACTTGGCACATTTTGAATCTCTCAAGTGACCTAGAATCTAAAAAGCCTTCTCACCCCTATTTTAAGATGAATAAATATATGTGTAAAGCTAAAGTATTATTTCACATTGAATATTTACAAACTATATATATATATATATATATATATATATATATATATATAGTTTTTTTATTTGACATGGATACACAACATGTATTTGCTGCTGTGCTTCAATCTTAATGGCTCAGGAAACTGAAATTGATTGTGACGATTGCACTATTCACAGTGAAGCCTGGACAGGAGCTTGTGATGACAATGTAAAACATTGTCTCTCTACGTCGTGTCGTTTTGTACAATACAGTGTTCGATTTTCTTATCTAGTCGTTTGTGTTTTCTAATGACAATAAATTAAACAAAAACATGTATGGTCCTGCTTTGGAATGACTTCACAAGCTGTGTATCTTTGGATATTCAAGGAAAATCTGTTTTTACTAACAACATGGGATGAACATATTGGCACTTTGACAAAAAAAAACATGCGCTTTTTCTTGGATCATCACACAGTATAACTTATAAATATAGCATGAAGCATCTTTTCTGGCACCTTGCATTTCTGTATGAGCAAATCGACTAAGTTTCTAAGAGGTCCTTTGGGGGGGGGGATAAGTGAGTGTAACAGCAGTTCTGGGGTCAGCTCTGCGTTGAAAGTGTGTGGATCTGTTTTTGATGGTCGTAATGTATTCGTCCTGATCTGAACGATGGCTCCTCCTTCTCCATCCACTCCTCCACACAGAAGTCTGGATAAAAGAAGCTGATTTCTCTTTGTGCCGACTCGACAGAATCTGGAGAGAATGGAGATTTAAAAGCATGATGATCTAGAAACCAGTATGTTCTGACAGCCCGTGTGATAATGCTGTGAACCTATTGGCTTACATATGAAGCACTGAGGAGTCTTGTGCTACTCATTGTCTATGTAAGCAGCCATGCAATGCATTCTGGGTGGCGTGGCAGCACAATTTGAGAGACGGGACTGTCACGTTGGCTGCTCCTCATTTGCATAAAGTTGAGGTCTAGGCTACTTTATGCAAGTCTGATGCGACTCGCCGCCTCTAGAAACTCCCCAGAAACTTTTCAATTTTAAACCTTTGTCGATCCAAAATAAAGACCTGCATGGCTTATTTCTCGCATAAAATGTTTTCAAAAATATTTTTCATGATATAAGAGAAGAAAGTTTCCAAAACGAGCCACAATGTTGGTTCCGGTTTGAAAGCTGGGAGCAGCAGCCCACGAGGGAAAACGTTCGTCCAATCAGGTGCCTTGTGTCGTAGTGGCAGCCCATCAAGCGTCCAATGCTGAGAAGCGAGGCGATACATCGCGATAAAGAAACACCCCCGTGGACATGTACCACTATATATGTAAACGCTTGACACTCCACATCCTTCCTACCTGAGCCGTGAGTTGTGTTTCGTGTGTCCGTGAGTCCAAACTGGGCCCTGATGGTAGCGGGCGAGGTGTATCTGGCTCTGAACACTTTGGTTGGTCCCATCAGTTCTCTCCAGTGACGTATGGCGTCCTCTCTGGCTAAAATGTACGCTCGCATCGGACCACTGTGGGGAAAGAATTCAGTCAAATATTACGCCACATAAGCTTTCAGTCATTGCAGAACCACATACTGCTCTATGTGGCCGTCACAGACATTTGATTTTAAACATTGGATGCTTTCTACGCTTCAACGGAGAGCGACAAAATTGACACAAATCCAATCTATTCACTCCAGAAGCTCCTGGGAAAAGGAGCGCGGCCATGAATACATATCGGTTTATCAGTTTTAGCTAAACAATGCCGCCTGGAGCCGTTTGGAACGTGACTGGCCGACGTTGCCGAGGATGTTTCCTTCCTATGTCTCTAATAACACTGGCAGCATCCAGAGAGCGGTTGCTACAGCAACTGCCAATTCACTGCTGTGAGGAGACCAAAAATGACAATGTGATTACAAGAACCTTTTTGCAATCCAGAGGGGGAGGGGGGGTCATGTGGAGCTATTGTGAGAAGGCTACATGGCTATTTTGAGGAAAATCGCTCCAAGGCTGTTGTCTGTCCGCTGATAATTGAAACTCCTGTTGTGAAGTTTCAGAAAATGATTCATTGGTGACTCGCTGAGCATGAGATTGGAGCACCACCGACTGACGTGTGCCTTTTCTGTGTCAGCCCCGTGGGTTTATGTGGTATGGGAACTGCTGTTATTCCATTTTAAATACGCCAGACAGAAAATAACATTTATCCAAAGTAATTCATTCAACGCTGTCATGGTTTGGGGAAATGTATGGTGGCTCACCTTGACATGAATTCAACAAGTCTTTGGTAGAAGAATCGCTCTATGAAGCAAACAAAAGCAAGTTAAAAGGCTGACTTGAGTAAAACATCTTTTTCAGTTATCCTTCTTTTGAGAAGAAGAGGTTGTTTTTACCTCTCAGTGTGTAGATGCTCTAGCAATACAGTAAAGGATGAATCACTTATACAGTACATATGATGTGTCTGCTAAAACAGGCTGCTGGCTCAGCTGTTTGGTCAATTGGACTCACTACAGCAGCACTTTGTTAACTTAAATACATTTTAACACAGATACGTCGTGTCCACATACCTGAATGTTCAGCGTAAAACTTCTCCGAGTCCTGTCGCCTCCACACAAGATCTTTACATCTAACAATCGCAAAGTTGTTGTCCAGGATTCTCTGGTGAAGAGCCTGAAAGAAAGAAAACATGTTTTCACCTTGTTGTGCCACACTGTAGCCGATGATAAACTATATCTAAATATGTTTGGATCAAAACTACATACAGGGTTTTGTGTGCAGACTTCTGAGAAGGAGAAGCTAAAAGGAAAAGGGCAAGCATTTCCTAATTATTATCGACTGCCAGAGGGATGATACATAAAAATAGCCAAATATTCTGATCCAAAAGGTCACTCTCCTCCTCTTTATTAAGATGACAACAGGTGGTCCACTTTCTGGGACCTTTCACTAATGGAATATTTTATGATTGACACCGCTTTCATGACTTTGAGGCCTCGGGGCTTGTGAATCTATCAAGACAGCAAATGGAGCTTCTTCTTTACTGCTGGGATTAAAGTGAGAGTATAGCTGGTTTATTATGCCGTGTCAATGAACAGGCCATTTCCTTTGAAACTATTTTATTTGACAGTGAGCTAAAATAATAAATGAATAGAAAGATTAAGACACAAGTTTAATTTATTCCACAGCCTAAATCTTATGGAATAAATAAATTAGGCACATAGAACCTCAACTTATTGTTATTCACACTTTATTTCAGTTTGTCAAGTCAAATTGTGGAATTCTCTGAGAAATGACTTTAAATTAATTCAGAATTCAGTGCAAGGAAATGTATGTTGATCACTTAATTGGACAATATGGGTAATATGAAGGGCTGCAACTAGATTATTTTCACTGTCGATTAATCTGTCAATTAGTTTCTCGATTAATTGATTAGTTGTTTGGTCTATAAAATGGTGAAAAATGTCGATCAGTGTTTCCCAAAGCCAAAGATGACGTCCTCAAATGTCTTGTTTTGTCCACAACTCAAAGAGATTCAGTTTACTGTCATAGAGGAGTAAAGAAACCACAAAATATTCACATTTAAGAAGCTGGAATCAGAGAATTATGACTTTTATTTCTTAGAAAATTACTTAAACAGATTAATCAATTATCAACATAGTTGCGGATTAATTTATTAGCTGACAACTAATCGATTAATCGCTGCAGCTCTAATCTCCCGTCTGATTTGATTTTTTTCTTAGATTGTTGGGTAAAAGTTTGACTGACAAATGTGTTTTGAAATGTTACTCTGACCGGGTGCCAGTGTCTCCCTCCGGCCGTGATCGGGAGGCTGAAGCAGGAAAAGCCAACACTAGGATCAGCATTGATTCATGGAGAGACCTTCGTCTGGTCAGCTAACATTACTGCCAAGCAGCTGAAATATAGAGTGATATTGTGGTTTTATCTGACGTGTGTCGCCTCACTGTTTTGAGCAATGCTCGTTCATGTCTATTTAGAGTGAGCACAAGCGTGAGCCCGATGTTGACTTTCGTTGACTTAACGGCCACAGGTGTTGCTCTTAACAAGCATTTCTGATTCTTACAAACAGTCCCTTTAATGTTTAGTGTGAATATGTATTTTTGCTTATGTTGAGTCCATATTTTGTAGAAAAAAAGAAGGTTATTACAGAGTTTTGGCATGAACATCTATTATTTTTATTTTGAGAAGGAGGGAGCCAATATAAGAATATTTTTTCTATTCCCTGCAATATGATATATAACACCCAGAGGTCAAAATGTTTACTCAATTTTTTTCAATTAAATTCAATTTGCTTTATTGGCATGACTGTCAGGTGAACAATATTGCCAAAGTGTCAATTCAATAATACATAAAAATAAAAAAAGAACAAAATAAAAACAAAAACATATATATATATATATATATATACACATATATACAATTCATTAAGCAAATTACAATATATAGATATTTAAAAATAGCATGCATGTAAATGTAAGAAAACAATAAAAAAAAGTAATTCATGTTTGTTGTGTCAATAAAACAAACAAACAAATAAAAAACAATATATTGCAATATCAAAGGATAAATGTAAAAAAAAAAACATGAAGTAGAGGAGTAAATAAAAGTCAGAGTGTGAGTTACATCTATTATGTGTTGTTGTGGTTGTCTCTTAGGCTGTGACATGCACTGACATATCCTGCAGCTTCTATGGCGATGACAATATATACTCTTTACCACTGCTCACTCTGGAGGACTCACGTGACAGCATTAGCCCTTTATAAAGTAGAAGATATGGGAACAACCTGCTGAAGTAGTGCACCTGCATATGGAGAGGTTAAAGGCTGTATGTAAGCAGTGTGGTGAGAGAGCTCACCTCCATCATCACAGGATGAGCTACAGCATCTGGTTTGATGACCGCCAGGGTGAGCTGCAGCACTCTGGACAGACGGCGAGCTGTGAGCAACATAGTCTACAGAGAAAACACAGAAATCATACATTATCATATAAAGTAACAGCATGTCAGCAGCTAGCTGGAAAGAAACCCTACAAAGAGACACATGAATGAAAGTAAACAACCAGAGAAGCTGTATTTCTACAGTCAAGCTGCTCCTGATAATAAACCTGCAGGAAACTAAACTGCTCAAGCTCATAAATACTTACTATTAGTTACACATAACGTTGTTTCTGTAACTACGGACTGTAATATTAACCTGGTTTTTAATCTATATATTCGCTGAATGACAGCTCCTCTGTTCCGGTCAGTGCGCTCCTCATTACTGTCCCCCTAGAAACTAAACCAGCAGCACACTGTGTTCCACTACGAGGGTAAACACCAAAAGACTCATAACAAACCATTATAATTAATATTCTGTTAATACCTGTACATTTATATTAAACTCAGATGTAATAGTTTAGAAGGATTGACCGTGTGACAACCAGGAGTATTTTTTTATTTGAGTATTTTCATTTTCATACTTGTATTTTATGTTTATAAGAGGAAATGTTTACATACTGTAAAGTTAAGTTAGTTTGTTTGCCTTTATATATATATTTATTTTTTTTTTCAGAACTTTCTTTCAACAAAAGACATGTACTAGTACTCATCATCACCCATCCTATGTGTCTGTACAAATATGTCTCTGTCATGTCCTGTTGTTTTTATATTGTTTTATCTGTCTATGTTTAAATTGATTCTTGTAAGGTGTCCTTGGGTGTCCAGAAAGGCGCCACTAAATAAAATGTATTATTATTATTATTATTATTATTAAAAGAGTATATGGAATACAAAGAAAAAAAAAGACAAAAACAAAAAAACCTTAATGCCAAAGGACTTCAATGTCAATTCATTTAAAGTCTTTACAGAGTTCAAGAAAATGTACTTCCTTTAAAATATTGAGAGACTTTACAGCTTTTTGTTTTTTGACATTTTCAAGTAAGGTGCCGTACTGCTTGAGTTCAACAAGAAACTGACGAAAGCAGGGTTGTTTGGAGACAGACCATTTTGATTTGTGGATATTGAATATACCAAGAATAATCAGAAGCTGAATTATATAGGTAATGTTGCTATCCATGCCATAAAACACAAAATATAACATCACATCAAATATGTTAATCTGTACATTAGCACTCTTTTTTAATTTTTTTTTTTTGCCTCTATAGCTAGATCTGTTTCTTCCTGTCAGTCTTCCTGGGCACATGACTTTGTAGTGGATACTGTGTGTTTTGTTTTATGTGTTTTTAACATTTGCATTTATGTTGTATACTGTGACTTGATACTGCATATTTGTTTTATGTGTTTTAAATGTTATGTGTGTATCTTGTGTGAAACATTCAATTGCTGCTGTCTTGGCCAGAGTTTGAAAAAGAGATTTTCTAATCTCAATAAGACTTACCTGGTTAAATAAAGGTTTAATAATGATGATAAATGTCATCACAGGATCTCTGTTTTAGTGTTTACGGTATAGCTTTAGGACAGAGATCAAATAAAGACAAATCATAGTTACAACGACTTTTTCAAATGTTTAAATGATCCTTTCATGAAATAAAACAGCCTTCTTTTGCCATATGATATCCCATCGATTCGGTCTCGGCTGATGAACTATGAATCTTGAAAAAAGGTGAATTGGATTTTTCTTTTCTAATATCTTCTTTCAATATCAAATACAGTATAATTAAAGAATCACAATGCCCTCAAATTGTCTCACTGGGACTTTAAAGTGAGATTCCCCAGAGCTTCAGAGCCGATGCAAGCAAAGGTGTCTTGACAGAAAAGTCAAAGTTCACATTTTAAAACATAGAAGTGTAGTGAAGTGAAGTGAATCAAGTGAATTGATGAATAGATGCTCTCTAGTAGCTGACGGTCTCCGGGGAGAGACGGCGACACGACAGCTACAAGCCGGGCCTGGACAGAGGGAGATATTTGCCTGAGGAATGACATCAATGTGGGAGATCAGACATACAGTATGAGTTACAAACACGGAGCACATTCCAGCAATGCAAAATGGGCACACCCTTGAAAAGAGCAGGTTGTGTGTGTGTGTGTGTGTGTGGTCATTTGACATTCAGAGCGAGAGAATAGGAGGGAAGAAAGGGGGGATGGATGTCCCACATAGGTTTCTCCCACCTGCCCATGTCATGTGACTTGGGGTGACACCACAGCTGTTACCGCTCATGAGGGGGATGGAGAGGACGGGTGAGGGGTTGAATGGATATAGCATAAAAAAAACCTATGCACTTAGACTACATCTTCTATTATTATTATTCATTGCACAATTATTATCAATGGTGGAAGTACTCAGATCCTTTACTTAAGTACCGCAATGTGAAAATACTCAATTACAAGTAAAAGTCCTGCTTTCAAACCTACTTACGTTAAAATATTATCAGCTAAATCTGCTGAAGATATTTAAAGGGAGACATCCCAGGCAAAAACATATTTTTTTATGCACTGGTCAATATTGAGATTTTGGGCTATTTTGCTTCCATAATGTCTTCCTTCAGACTAGTGGGGAGAAAAAAAAACATCCAAAATACACATTTACTGTAGGTGTTTATTTTACTACTGTGTATATTTGCGTCTGTCGATTTCTCCTAAATTCACCAAAAGTCAGCAATAGATAATGCCTTGTTTGTATATTTAAACATAACATTTCTTATAGACTTATAGGTCTAATACAAAAAACAATTGTCTTAATGTAAGTAATCAACTGGGGAGGTTTCATGGCGATATCTATTAGTTAATTTATTTTCCCCTATTCACTTTGGGTGTCTCCCCTTAATGTAAAAGTACTTGTTTGGGAGAAAATAGCCTCTTGTGATTTACTTTTCTATAATAAATTACACATCAGTACTGATGCATCCGTGTATAAGTAGCATTTTACTGTTGTAGCTGGCCGATATATATATATATATTTTATATATATATATTTTTTATAGTTGTTTAGTTCAGTGGTTCCCAACGTATAGAGGTCAGGGCCCTCCAAAGGGTCGCAAGATAAATCTTCGGGGCTGTGAGGTGATTAACGGTAGAGGATAGAACAAAAAACTTTTTTTTTCTTCTCTCTAATCATAGCTTTTTATGTGGGATATTGAGTAGTTTTTAACAGTTATTTAAATAAAAACGTGAGATGTTTAGAGCATAAATGTATCTGCTGACAACTCATAGACATCTGAAACATGACAAAGAGCTCCAACTAGACACTGATTTAATCTACAATCTACTTTGATTTAAGATTTAATGTGACATCTTAATCTGAAAGATAACTAACTGCCTTATGTAGAAAAGCAGTGACCCAGATAATGATGTTCTCAATATTTAACAAATGCATGAGGATGAAATCAAATTCCATTTCATTTTTTTCTCTGTGTTATTTGGAAATTTTGGAGTGAAAAAGGGTCTGTATCTCCTTCCTTCCTAAAGAGCTGAAAGAGTTTTCTCTATTCAGGACTCTTATGCCACAAATATTAATCGATGACTAAAACTGTATTTCTTTTTTATTTATGAAGTTACAGAGCATACAACAAAATAGAATAAAATACAAATAAGAATTAAAAAAATAATCATGAAACGGAGGAGAAAATAAATAATAAAACTAACTACATAGAAATAAATAAACTAACTGATACATCACATAAATGAGACATAAATATCAAATGACAGATATCTGATAAATTCATGTCAGAGGACACATTATACCAATAAGGAAAGAAACAACAACCGGATGGCATGAGCACAATCGTGTTAGCTCTCAAATCTAACCGGGGGATCATTAGAAATGTTGTGTTGTGTATACCTCACCCATCTTTCTTCAAAGATATGAATATGATTTCTAATTCTCATGGTTATTTTTTCTATTCCATATATTTAAATTACAAGATCCTTCCATTTGGAGTTAATTAAATTATAATTTTTTTACCAATATTCAGGAACTTGAAATCATTGTCTTCTTTGATGCCTTCTTTAAGGTTTGGGGGGAGGAAATCATTTGAGTTTTGTCTGCTCAAAGAGACTAAAACCACGTCTTGTTTTATCAGGATGAACAGGTTTCAGGATGGAACAGAGGCCACCGTTGATCACTGCTGACTCTTGCTTCAAACATCCTCAGCTGGGTGGCTGATTCAGCTGATCCCTCCACTCTCTGGCCTCCATAAACCCTGTCTCTGGTTTTATCACGGTGTCACTGCTGCTGACTGCTGCTGCTGCCGCCGACCGCTGCCTCTCCTGCAGTTGTCGTTCCCTTTTGGTGGCAGTCGGGCAGCTGACTGACGACCCCCACCGGCTCTTGGGTGTCCATATAGGCTGCTCCACATTCATTCATTCATCCAGCAGGAGCCACAGTAAAGGATCATTAAATATGTTCCATATAGTACAAGGGAGAACATTTTCAAACAAACTTTTGAGGATTGGAGAAAAGTTTGAGTTATATGATATAAAACTATATATGTTGATAATGTATAACATATGTATTTTCTCACAAACTGGCCTAGAGTAAGTGACAAAAAAAGGGTGTAATAAAAGTTCAATTTTTTGTATGTATTATTAACTTAAACTTAAATAACATGTGAGAACATCTGATCAGATCTATTTACTTTGTCTTGTTTTTATTTGTTTCACTTTTGTTGTCAGTAATGTGATGTTTGATTGTATTGTCCTGTCTTTTAAGGATAAAAAATCATGAATGCAGCATGTGGATCTGTGTGTGATCTGTGAAAACAAAATCTTAAAGAATAGGCAAATTTTTTGCCCATTACTGTATATTATTACATTACTGTATACACTGTATATTTGGTAATTTTACTGCTCCCATAGTTTCCTGTAACTTCCTAAAATGAACTGATGTGTAACAAATTCATGCGTTGGTACTCATTGTAGGGGACAGCAGGTCAGATGAACATGTATCAAACTTGTCTAAAGGCAAAAAAAATTATAATTCAACTCCAAAACTTCAATATACATGAAGAATAAAGCTTCAATAATGAATGAGTACTGATGTGTTTTAATAGATCAGTTCTATCAGGAAGTTCCTCTGGACTCATAAAGTCAACTCACCTAACACAACTTTGACTCAAATTATTTTCAGGAAACTTTCTAAGAAATGATCAACAAATTGCAGACCTATAATTAAAGCGTTATCATATATTCTTATATTTGATCTTGAGACATTGAGATATTCAGTTTACCACACATGATTTTTACTGCTTGTATGCATCTTTATAGGTGTTTCCATATTATGTTACACTATTAAAGCTGTCAAAGTTAACGTGATAATAAAACGTTAACGCAATTTTACGTTGCAATTTTTATGAGTGTAGGGGGCTCAGTTTTAAAGTACAAAAATATACATACATTAGCATAAAGCAGCACATTTGTCTGCGATTAACTATGGACAATCATGCGATTAATCGCGATTAAATATTTTAATCAATTTACAGCCCTATACTATTAATATACAGGTAAATTGAAACACAGGTTTGTGTGTTTGCTTTAAGTTACATTCTCTCCTTTCTGCCTTTGTTTGCACTGAAACTAGTCAATTAATATGTCTTGTGTTGACTGTTCATACTTTAAGTCATTTAAATGATAGACAAACTTCTTTGTGCATATCATTATTGACTAGTTCAGTTTCCACTAGTGTGTGAAAGACATTTATGAGAAAACGACCAGTGTTTTAAATAAAATGTTCAATCCTAATACATTAAACTGATGTTATAATTGTACATTGAAGCTTTTGTCCTAGTTTGTGGGCCTGCGAAGACCTTTAGGAATGAATAAACTTGATTCATTATGACATTTTAAACATCCTCTCTCTGTCTGTCTCTCTCTCTCTCATACATTTTAAACAGGTTTACCTTATTTATGAGAAAATAACACTTCTTCTGGTTTGACCTGTATACTCTGGTGTACACTGATCCACCACATTGCAGCTCACCTGTCACCCGGTCACCCAGGGGAGGCCTGACCATTACAACAGGGACACGTAAAGGGAGACACACTCCCCAGTGTGACACCCTGAACCCTTTTATGTCCTAATTGTTTGGTTGGTGAGAAAAGTTAGGGATGTGTTTCCTGTCATGACACCTTTTGGGGGCTTTAGTAACAGTTCAGAGCTTAATTAGGGTGCCATATTTCAAGAAATCTATCTGAATGAAACTTAATTGTAATCAAAGGGGACCACATTTTGTTTGTTGAATTGTGTTTTAGATTGTAACCAAAGAGCTAAATAAAGATTCTTAATAATAAGATCGTCACTTTATCATTAGAATAAGTATTTGCAGTCCTCTCTACTCAAATGTAATGACCTCAAAGCATCCGTCTAGATCCTTCTGTCCCCTCTGTGAATCACGGGAGTGAGTTGCCTTCACCTCTCCGTCACCTGTTCTCTCTTTTAGCCTAAATGCCGCTGACCTTTGACCTTTCTGCTACGTTGCTTCACCACACGGGACCAGGCTCCCTGCAACAGCTGTGTCAACCTCAGCCCTGGCAACTGGTGTGCCCAGGGAAGGACAGAGAGTGGCATTCATGTCAGATAATGAGTCAGCAACATGGTGCTGGATTATCTTTGTTAGGAGCAAGCAGCTCACTTTGACGTGTTGGTTTCTCAGTGAAGCATTGTTTTAAATTTGAGGTTGTACTTCCTCATATTGTGGGATTTATCCCCCTTACGTGCTGCATGTTATTGCTCTTTGCTCTAGTTTCTAAGAAATACACATAATACTTTATAATCTACAGTATCTCTCACACAATTTTTCATTTTTATTCATTGTTAAAACCTGCTTTATTTGAGACATTATTTGTGAATATAACCTCACTCTAACATTTCAAAACACATTTTTCAATCAGATATTTTCCGAATAATCTAGAAAAAAAAAATCAAATCACACAAGAGATCAGAGCTGCAGCGATTAATTCATTAGTTGACAACTATTAAATTAATCTGCAACTATTTTGGCAATCGATTAATCATTTGAGTAATTTTTAAGGAAAATAAATGTAAATGTTCTCTGATTCTAGCTTCTTAAATGTGAATATTTTCTGGTTTCTTTACTCCTCTATGACAGTAAACTGAATATCTTTGAGCTGTGGACGAAACAAGACATTTGAGGACCTCATCTTGGGCTTTGGGAAACACTGATCAACATTTTTCACCATTTTCTGACATTTTATAGACCAAACAACTAATCGAATAATTGAGAAAATAATCAACAGATTAATCAACACTGAAAATAATCATTAGTTGCAGCCCTAGTTCTAATGACCTTCCTTTGGATGCCAAATAAGGTTAGACTCTTGTGTCTGTACTCTGATATTGATTGCTTTGCCTATGCCTCCTAATTATCATACTGACAAATATAAACAAATATAAACAAGTACAGTAAGGAACATTTACAGATAAAATGTCAGGAAAAATAAATAAATACAAAAATAATGACTGAAAATCGAGAAAAAATAAATACAGAAATAATTTGTATCTTTTACTTCTAATGAAAAATAACATATTTACTTTTTATGCAAAGTAACTTATTCATTTATACTAGTGTTCTGTACAGTATTTGTTAACTTTTAACACATTTTGTTATCCACAGACCATTTATAACTTGGTGTACTAAAATGTATTATCTATTTCCGATAGACCTTGAAGGAGACATTGCAGTCCTACCCAATGATGGGTTCAGGGTCACTATTGTTGCCACATTTGAGGACGTCACCTTGGGCTTTGGGAATCACTTATCAACATTTTTCACAATTATCTGACATTTTATCAACCAAAAAACTGACAATGATAAATTATTAAATAATCATTAGTTGCAGCCCTACGGGAGATGTTCTGTAAGTGATTTAAGTCAAATCGAAGTTATACTAAGGTTAACTCTCCACCTCCCTCAGGGAGTTTCCTCCAAAGAACGGGGGTTAATCTGTGAGGTTGTCCCATCCTGTGCATGTGCAGGTCCTGATCTGGTGTCAGCTGCCAGTTTATTTATACCAATAGAAATCCACGCTGTCCACCGCTGAAGAAACTGCTCTGGGGTTAGCCGGTCTAACTCCTACCTGCTGTCCCGAGGGAAATTATTTCCTCCTGCCAAGTAAAGTGTGTTGTGACCTCCCCAGGAGCAGTGGGACGTTGGCAGCGGGGTAGATGGGTATGACGGAGGGGAACAAAGTGATTAGCAAACGGGGGCCCCGGTATGTGAACACGAGTTAAAAATAACCTCACTGACCCAATTTGTAGATAACATGCAACACAAACCGCTGAGCCCCTGGGCTGTTTTCATCCCATTTTGGCTTAATTGTTCTTAAAAAGAACTTTTAAAGCAGTGAAATCTGTGAATCAAATTCATGCATTAGATGTTCTGTGTGAGTTTTCATGGGATTCATTAAATGATCATGATTGGAACTCACATAAATTAAACAGAAGAAGGGGTTGACAGATGAAAAAAAAAGAGAGTAAGACGAGATGTTTTGCGTGATGCGTGCCACATGATGAAAGAGAAGCAGATGATTAGATGAGAGACATTTTGAGCCAGTATGTAACAGTGATCAGCCAGATTATGATTTGTGTCTTAACCATTGTGTCCGGTGCGAGCGCCCAAGAATCCACTCAACAACAGAAGTCATCTGATATACAAAGCACCCAGATATAGCTGGCAAGGCCTTGGCCGCATAGCTGACATTATTGGAAATGTTGCATTTGTGATACACCCTGGCTGCGGTCCATGGGAAATATTGAACAACTGTCGAATTTAGACAACATCCTGTGGCGGAGAATAAAAACGGGAGCTACAAAGATTGCGATGGGGATGGCTATTTGTGGACGGCGAGTGCCTCGAAAATAGCGAGAGGTTTAGGTTTCAATATAAGCCCCCCTCTCTGAGCTGGAGCTTTCTGTGAATGAGGCCCGGGTTCCTATCACACCCAACCCCGGCGCTGATTTTAGAACACAGGTGTTGACCTTAGTGGAGCGGCTTGTGCTTGCAGCAGAGGAAAATGAACCCCTGAGCTCGGCCTGTTTGCCTCCACAGTATTGGTAATCGCCGTATGGGCCACACAGATGCTTCAAAACAGACATATAAGGATGTACAGATTCTATATGATCACTTAGAGGATACAAGTATGACGAAAAAAAGGTGATACTTGTGACAAATCGGTTCATGATGGCTGTTGCACTTTCAATTGGTAACTTAATCTTTTACTTAGATTACATTTTTACTAGGGCTGTCAATCGATTCAAATATTTAATTGTTCATGATTAATCCGGATTAATCGCACATTTCTTGTACCTTAAAGGAAGATTTGTCAAATATTTAATACTCTTATCAGTATGGGAGTGGGCAAATATGCTTGCTTTATGCAAATATGTGTATATATTTATTATTGGAATTCAATTAACAACACAAAACAATGACAAATATTGTCCAGAAACCCTCACAGGTACTGCATTTAGCATTAAAAAAATATGCTCAAATCATAACATGGAAAACTGCAGCCCAACAGGCAACAACAGCTGTCAGTGTGTCAGTGTGCTGACTTGACTATGACTTGCCCAAAACTGCATGTGATTATCATAAAGTGGGCACGTCTGTAAAGGGGAGACTCGTGGGTACCCATAGAACCCATTTTCATTCACATATCTAGAGGTCAGAGGTCAAGTAACCCCTTTGAAGATGGCCATGACAGTTTTTCCTCACCACAGTTAAGCTTAAAGTTAGGAGTGTTATCTAGCCTCCTTCTTGACACGCTAGTATGACATGGTTGGTACCAATGGATCTATTAGGTTTTTTAGTTTCATATGAAACCAGTATCTCTCTGGCTTTAAAACTGAGCCCGCTACAACCTAAAAATCCCAAGTTGCGTTAATGCGTTAAAGAAATTAGTGGCGTTAAAACGAATTTGCGCTAACGCGTTATTATCGCGTTAACGCCCTAATTTTGAACAATTTCTTTGATTTCTCCCGTCTCCAGTGTTGTTCTGTAAGTGTCATGGCGGCAGGATGGTCACCTTGTGGCCACCGGAGAATTTATTGCTTGTTTTATTGGTGCCACAAGAGCACCCGTATAACTTATTCACACTCCTCACATATCATTGGCTTTGCTTCATTTAATAACGGAGGTTTACGTTACAGGTCGGTTGACTGCGGAGCAGATTGATTTGACAAAGGTCATCATCTCAAGATATCATGTCATCGCATAAAAATTGTGAGAGGCTACTAAATGCTTTGTCACTTTTTCATGTGCTGTACATGTGAAACCGGAGTGAAGCGCAGAAACCGAACTGGGATGAAACTCAACCTTGGCTTCAGCTGTGACTCGTGGCCCCGTTGGTAACTGCTGTTCTGACTGAACCCCCAAACCCAATAAAACACGCCCATCGTGCAGTTGTTTCCTAGTTTCTGTGGATCCCTCTCTTTCTCCCCTTTTTTTTTTTTCCTCCAAAAAGGAGCCATTGACATTCGGTGTAAAATCGAGGCAGGGTGGGGTGGGGTGGGGGCTGAACAGAGGGACGGCAGGGGTGTAGGGTGTCTCGAGCCCAGTGCGAACAGCTGAGAGGTGTGATTTCACAGGCTGGCTCCCCCCTGTCAGGGCCCTGATTGGGCCGGACAGGAGGCGCAGGAGAGGCCCGGGCTTTCTAAAGGACACCAACAGGTGGGAGGCCGCTTTGGAGGGGGGCGCTCCTGGGCGGGATAGAAAAGGCCGATCTGCAAGGCCTGTCGTGAGCACAATCCAGCGGGCCAGATATGGAGGAGGATGGTTGATCGCAGGAGGGCTGAGGGGAAGAGAGCAGAGGGGTAGCTTGAGATGAGGGTTGGCTTTCAGGGACAAGGAGGAAGGTTGGTTCTGAGAGTTTGGTGTGCTTTTGGTCATAGTGTTCCTTTTAAATCTCTGCTTTTTGACAACTTTTTGTAGCTTTTCTTTTGTGTTGGGTTAATGTCAAAGGTTAATATTTGTCATCAACAAATGGGCAGTACAGTGACAAAAGAGTCAAAAGTCTTCCAGACCTTTTGAGTCTTTCTAGTTTCCTTGATTTGCAGCACCATGTGAAGAAAATCAGGCGTCAAACCAGATGTTTTCTGTAGGTTTTTTACGATAGACACCGCGGCAGAGCCCGAAACCTCTGCCAGGTGAGGGGGGAAGCTGAGGTGTGATACAGGAAAGAATCAGGAATCACAGTCCAATCAAAGTCTTTCTAATGGCCATTTGGTTAGGAGCTGGTTGACATACAGTAGCAGTGGTTAGATGTATCACTAGACAGTGTAGGAGAGGCAACCACAAGAAACCCACAAGAGGAGACGCAACAGAATCTAATAAAGGTGAGTACATTTTCAATGCATTTCAAATATGATTCATTTTAACATTGATTTCTTATTATGTCTGTTCTTAAAAAAAAGGACATTATGACACAGTTGTTGGGATCAACATGACTTGGCGTTGGCGTAATGTTTAGGAAATAGCACAGATTGTGACCTTTGTCTGCTGGAAGTCAGAATTTGCCTCGCCCTCCAGAGTTATTTAAACTTCATCATCATTACATTGGCATTACAAAGAGCTGCATGGGCTGGTATTACCAGTATTAATCTTATTGCCAGGGACAAGCAATGTAGTTAATATGTCTTCTTTTAGTATCAGAGGGAACTACTTTTTTTGCCTGTATTAGAAGATAAAAATGAACCTCATATAAGCTACACTTTCAACAACAATTCAACTCTCTGTTAAACTAAACTTTGAATTTCCAACCAGTCTGTGGCGCAGATGATTGAAGCCCGCCATGTTTCTCCGGTCACAGTTAACCATTGTTAAGCCGCTTGTTCCTGCTATATACTCTGCCGCTGTGGCTATGAAAGGGTTGCTTTGTGTCCGGTGAACCCAGTTGTTGCCCCTTGTGAGGACATGCTTCCTTATATCGCCATATTAATTCACCACTTATGGAATGTAAGGAAGTGTGTGGTTTCAAGGGGACTTGAGCGCCGACCACACCGGGAAGAAGAGACACATTGATTTTTATCTTTGAGAGACAGTTATAAAAATATGGAGTGCCTTTGTGTGTTTTATGAGACGGGAGGGGGGATGTCAGGGTTCATGAGCATGTGTGTGTGTGTGTGTGTGTGTGTGTGTGTGTGTGTGTGTGAGGACAACAGGTGACAGGCCCTCTCCCTTCAGCTCAGGCACATGCTCAGTTAGTGTTACTCTCAGCGCCGATGATCGGGGTCTCAGGGACTTCTTGAAAAATGCCTGCCCTTCCCCAACGGCTGACAGTCAAGGAGGATTGACAGACCACAGCTGTCACCCATTATAGCAACCGCAGGACTCTCAAAAAAGGACGAGGGGAGGGTAGAGATGTGGAGCTGTCACCGAGGGTGAAGGTTTCGCTCCCGCATAGGCTGGATTTGGAAGGAAGTAGGGCGATGTCACCGGCTGTCAGGGCTCCCAAACCTCTAAATAGGAACTTGGTTACATGTGTTGTAACTATGCAGGATATGTGACTCAGTGATGATGATCTTTCTCTCTCTCTGTGTTTCATCAGGTAAGGCTGAAGAGGACATGACGGCAGATGAGCTCCACCCTCTATTTCCCATCTGTCTCCTCTCTCGTGTCCTTCTTTTTCTATGCCCTCTACCCCCTGTAACCTTCCCTCCTCCTCTTCTTCCTCCTCTTCCTCCTCCTCCTCTCGCTCGCTCTGCCTCTTGCAGCTGAAGCAACACGCCTTGCTGTGGCTGGTCAAACGGAACCAAGTCAGGTGTTTCTGTGAGGTTTGGTCCCCTTCAACCAGCTACTGCGTCGTGAATTCAGTCAGCGCGGAGTCAAAGACACAGTGGCGTTGTGGCGTATACGCTGCATACTACTGATAGATGATTTCTTTTCTTCAGTTTGATGTTGATTTGTTTCCTGTATTGCAATAGATGTTTGAAAAAGCAAATAAAAGATTGCTGATAACATAGAGTGGTAAATTACAATTTCTTCTTGTAAGTTGTAAGTTGTCCCTGGCTGTAGATGATTTAATAAATACACAAAATGTCATGCAGAGCAGAGAGATTTACTGATAAATGAATAAAGATTATAAGATGTTTGATGGGTAAAATGAGCAGAAATCCTCTTTAGGTATATTAGAAATGAATATAAGTAAAACTGTGACAAGGTGGTCTGATGATTGTGAGCAGAAAGCTGTTATAAAAGTGTGCAGAATGTAATGTTCAGCTTACAACTGGCAACTGTTTGTAACAAAATGTCTAATGATAAGAAACTAAATAAAAGCTAATTACTGTTTTTTTCTCATTCGCTTTGGCTCAATTGTTCAATGAGAATTTTTTTTAAGTTCAAATCTCTGAACAATTATTTTGTTGTTCACAACAGATTTTAATTTCTCATTCATTCCAGCAAATTGCACGTGTTTTGGCACGTGTGCAAAAGAGTAAGTACAATAACCACTCGCACGTGTCTTGTTGATCAAAACTGATGAGTTGATTGTCGTCCTCTTCACAACTTCTAACCATTCTTTCATTGTTCGAGTCATCACATGCAAAATGAACCATTCAATTATCAAAATCTGTCAGACATACATATACTGTATATTACATAAATATCCATGACATGGTGTTACGTACTGTGAGGAGGTACAATTAGCTGTTTTTTGCTTTACTTATTTTTGGCAAGGATATTATTTTGTGGTAAATTTTCTGTTCACTATAGGCTATGTGACTTTACATGAAAGATCAAAGGGGAATATTCTGTTAACAGTACATGTAACACATCGCTATACAAATAAATGTACTGTATACATACAAATTTGCATAATCCTTTTTCTGTGTTTTTACAGTAGGCCTGTTGACTTTCAATCAGTGTCAATTTTGTGACACTGACTACTTATTGTACTATACAAGAATGCCAGTTTTGTCTAGGTGAATGCTGATGTGTATCGCACGGAGCTGTTTAGATTCCCATTTCAACAGTAGGTCAAAGTTTACTGGGAAAAGTAAATACTGTAGTAGCTACACAGACAAAGGATATGCACATTTGTATACAGTAAATGTATTTGTGTAGCAATGTGTTACATGTACTGTAAACAGAAAATTCTCTTTTGATCTTTCACGTAAAGTCATATACTGTACAGTGAACAGAAATTTTGCCACAAAATGACATCTATGCAAAAACAACAACAATGCTGCAACAATTTAAAAAAAAAAGTCGCAATATTATGAGAATAAAGTCATAACTTTACGAGAAAAGAAGTCGTAATATTACGAGAATAAAGTCATAACTTTACGAGAAAAAAAGTCATAATATTACGAGAATAAAGTCATGACTTTACATGAAAAAAAGTCGTAATATAACAAGAATAAAGTCATAACTAGAAGAAAAAAAGTTGTAATATTACAAGAATAAAGTCATAACTTTAGGAGAAAAAAAGAAAATAACATGTAAAATTACTACTAATTAATATTATGACTTTTTTCTCGTAAACCTATGACTTTATTCTCGAAATTTATTTATTTGTCCTCAATGTGGCCCTAATACTCCGTCGTACCGTCGTACCGTCGTACCATAGACCTACAACAATGATAAATAAAAATGAAAAAGTAAACACATTTTTTTTATTAATTTCCATTTTTATAAATCCATAGGGAGCCACTGGAGAGGAGCTAAAGAGACACATGTGGCTCCTGAGCAGCAGGTTGCAGACCCCTGTTCTACTAATATTACGACTTTTTTCTCATAAATTTATGACTTTATTCTCATAATATTATGACTTTATTCTCGTAATATTATGACTTTTTTTTCTCATAATATTATGACTTTATTCTCGTAATATAACAACTTTTTTTCTTGTCAAGTTATGACTTTATTCTCGTAATATTATGACTTTATTCTGGAAATCTCAGATGTTTTTTCCCTCAATGTGGCTCTAATACTCTGTAGTACATTTGCACTTTGGCCCTCACTGCATTAGACTTATATACTATATACTTAGACTATAAACTGTGTTACCTTCATCACAATGCTCAAATGATTTGTGGCTCCAGACAGATTTTTTTTTATTGCCTAAAATGTCTCTTTTGATAGTAAAGGTTGCTGACCCCTGCTTTAGGAGGAGGACTATAGAATCATAGTTTGGAGTAGTAGAGGCAGTATAATATCTCACCACTAGGGGGCGGTGTAAGTTTCCCGGGGCGGTAGTTTCCTGCAGCACCACCGGAAGTGAAGCAGCAGCATCGTAAACATGGCTGACAGTGGAGTGACAGGTGAGTTCGTGAGTCTCTAACAGCTGGACTTTACAACTGTTTCTATATGTTTTCATTACTTTACTGTGGGCGCAGCGACACAATACATCTTGCTCTTATAGTCCGTGTTCTGTGGTGTTTGAGTTTAGCTCACAGAAGAGTTATTTCCTCCTCTATGTTAAGTGCTGCTAATGTTAGCACTGCATGCAAGTGAACGGTTCATCGTCATGTTGCATCATCTTTTCCACTAGTTGTATTAAAATGAACAGAACAACTAAAAGAAAAGCCTGTTTTGAGATGTCACTGTGCTGATGAAGATGTTAACCAACAAGTTATGTGGCTGGTGTTGTGAGCATGATGCAAACCTAGTAAGTTCAGTGACATACAGGCAGATAACAGCATCACCACAAGCTGAAGGACTGGGAGCTGAGTAAAGGCTTTTATCTTGAAGGGGACATAAGTGTGCCATAAACTGATGTAATCATACAATCATATATTGGTTGTTTTTACAGATGGACCTGAAAGTAAAGATGACATTCAACGAGCAAAGGTTAGTATGCTCTTGATATCCTTGATGACTTGATGTCCTCTTCTTTGTTGTGGCATGTCTGGGGGGTAACACCAACACAAGGGATGCCAAGAAACTGAACAGGCTGGTGAGGAAGGCTAGCTCTGTGTTTGGATCTGAACTGGACGATCTGGAGGTGGTGGCAGAGGGGAGGATGAGGAGGAAGCTGGACACTATCCTGGATAAACCCTCCCACCCCCTCCATGATGAGCTAGTCAAGATGAGGAGCACCTTCAGCCACAGACTCATCCCCCCTCGGCATAACACAAAGCACCTGGGTCAGTCCTTCATGCTGGTAGCCATCAGGCTCCACAACCAAGGCTGACCCCCATATGAGAACTATGAGGACTTTAAGAACTTTAAACAATCATGCAACCATCTTGGACTCTAACCACTGGCACACTTTACACTTTACACTATACATCCTATATACCACCTTATAGACTGCACATATGTACATATTACATTTATTTATTGCACATATTACATTTATTTATTGACGGACTGCACACACTATGTTCACCCATTCACTCTGTATCTTTTATATCTCTATTATTGTTTTCATAATTCTTGTAGACCTTTACCTCTCCTGTGTTTCACTCTGTTTGCTGATGTTGTTGCTTTGACACCTGAATTTCCCTCCGGGGATTAATAAATGTATCTTTAAATATCTTATCTTATCTTATATTAGCCACAGTGTCATATAAGGCTACATGTTTGTTATTGTTGACTCCTTTTCCTTCTTGACATGTTTGCTTAACAGACTGAAGGCAAAGAGCTGTCCAAAGAGGAGAAGCAACGGATGAGGAAAGAGAAGAAACATCAGAAGAAGAACAAAGAGAAAAAAGATGAACAGGCTCCACAGGAAAGCGAAAAGAAGAAGAAGAAAGAAGAGAAGTCTGTCAGTTCTCAGCCTCCAACACAACCCTCACAGAAAGGTGGATGGCACCAATCATTGTTGTTTCTAACTGTGATGCATGACTGTAATGAATCTTTATCCTGACCCTTAGCTGTGTCTCCCCTCGACTCCCTCAGCAGTGCCCGCTCCTGCACCGGTTCCTGTGCCTGCCTCAGAACCTCAGCCACCTAAAAGTAAAGCAGACTTGAAAGCTGAGAGGAGAGCTCGGCAAGAGGCTGAGAGGGCCTCCAAGGGCAAGAAGGGAGACGTGGGACAGCCGGCCGCTACAAGCAAACCTAAAGCACCGACTAGTGAGCTGCAGCCAGGTACTGTAGTATCCATAGGCGTAATTTGAACTTTAAGGTTGGGGATACACAAAAAAAATCCAGAGGGAATGTAATATGTAGCTACAACGCAGAGAGGTCTAATGCATTGGGATGTGTCACGTAGCCTACATATTACACCCTCCAAACAGAATGCAACGCGAGCAGACGGCAGTGACAAAATCAGTTTGATTGCATTGTTTTCTATTGGAATGTCCTCACTGGCTGCGAGCGTCAAAGCGCTGCACAGCAGGTCGTTTTGAGCTGATCTTTTGTCAGATGCCCTGTTCCTTTTCTGTTTTAAAAACACAAACGTCTGAAGACAGCAAGTACTACTCACCCATCCTTTAAGTGGTTACGTCTCTAGTCTGATCTGGACCGTACAGCTGATAGGTATGTGGTTTGTTTACATGGCATAACAGAAGTGCATATTTAATATAGAAATATCATAAATCTATCTTCTTATCTTGTTGGTTTCTTATTCTGTCAATAAAAAGACACAACAAGGTCGATATTATTCATCATTACATAAATTATTAGTTCTACGTTATTATAAAAATATAGATGTATAGGGGGTTCAGTGAGCCCCCTGAACCGAGGCAAACTGCGCCTGTGGTAGTAGCCCAGGAGGTCAGCATAAGTAGTGGCATTCTGAAATGTACACATTATACTGTGGAGAAAGTCACACGTTTTTCTGTGTTTCCAGTGGTGAAGAGGCTCCCAGAACATGTCCAAGTGGACAACCCGGACGTTTTAAAGAAACTGGCGAAGAAATTGGAAAGACAGCAGGTTAGCTACTTAATGTGTCATCTATTAACACCTTGAATCATGAAAGCATGCTTTGTCTGATTCAGAACAGCTTGCCTTGGCATAATGATGAGCATACACTGCCAGTCACACGTTTTAGGAGCACAATAACTACTGTATTTGTTAATATTTTGAAATGAGAAAAAAAGGAAGAACAGACAAAATGAATCAAGGCATGATGATGACTCTTACCAATCTCTTTGGAACTAACACTAATTAAGAATTACCTGGATTTTGGTTGTTTAAACAGACACCTGTTGCAAATAACATACTATATAATGTGTTTTGTTTACTATATAATATGCAAGAGCAGCATTTTTCTCTGGCCTGATCAACGATAACAAGCATAACCTTAGGTTTCTATTTTATTTTATTTATTTTCAGGTGCATACTTGTATTTTGGGTTTCTACTAGAACATGTTTACACACTTTACTGTTCAAAAAACACTTTATTTTTCTCATACCGGCTCTGTTGCAGCACCTCTTTTCACCCTCTGTCTGAAACACTTTGGCTGCGTTCCAAATCGTATATATATATATATATATATATATACACTGCCCTTAAAAGGTGCGTACTGTTGCATACAATTTGGACATACTACTTCATAACATTGCGCCTTGAACTTTGACCCTCTTGCTCATATATTCTTTGCGCAGAGAATTGTAGGTCAGAATAGTCAGAAAAGCATGCTGGCTTGCATACTGCAAAATGCGACCAGATGTAGTAAGACATCCTGGTATTCCTGTCCTTTGTTGACCAGATCAACGGTCTCAGATCAAATTTCAACTGGACTTTATCACTCTGATCGATAAACAATCCTAAAATACAGAGTGTTAAAAAATGGCAGTGTGTGTTAATCATGTTTTGTCACTCATTGCAACCTCACATAACCATGAGTCATAACCGCATGTGATCATACCTAATATTTCTTTCAGACACCAGGGTGCAATGCTGCTGCAAATGTAAAGGTTTGACTTCCTTGCATGTAAACGTGTGCCATTGACATTTGTCTAGTTTTGTTTGCTAACCTGTAATTGTTATCGTACTCCAGCACCAATCAGTAAATGAAAAGTTAAGGATGCAAACTTACTATTCATTCCATTGAGACAGAAGTGTGTTCGTTTGAGATGTTGGTAACGTGTTAATTGTATCTTTTTGTTCTTTGTGTGTTTACCTACAACACTGAGCTGTTTGCTGTGCAGATTTATTGTTACACTCCCTTCTGCTCTATTTGGAGAGTTTGTAAAGTATTTACAGCAAAATCATACGTAATAACAAATTAGGTTTTCTGTGTTGCCAAAGTTAAACATGAACACATCTCTGTAAATTTTATCTGAGAGTAGCCTTTCATAAGTAATATGAATCTGGCTCTATAGTAACCGTTGTTTCTCCCTGTGGTCCATTGAATTTTACTTATGAATTTTTTGTCTGATCTGCTTCATTTCAGATCCCACTCCGGTCGGACTACGGCTACAAAGTCAGCCTGTTTTCTCATCTCCACCAGTACAGTCGCAACGCCCCTCTAACACAGCAACTCAGGTAAACTGACAATATACCATATACTGTAGTACAGAAGGTCGTTTTGGTGTTGTCTGAGAAGAGTTAAGCCCCATTTCCACCGCAGGAACTTTCCCCCAGAACTAAGAACCTTTTGAGGAACTCATTGCATTTCCACCGCAGGGAATTTAGGACCATTTTAGGATGAGGGGAGAACATTTTTCTTTGTTTGATAACATTAACAGTAAAGTTAGAGAGAGTTCCCAGGGACTAAAAGTCCTGGGAACTTTTGGTGGAAACCCGGCTTTATATTTATGTCGTGCTAATGATATATCTTTTAAGATGACCTTAAATCTGCCTTATTGTTATTGACTGTTATTGTCTTTTGCAGCATTCCCTCTACAGTGATTCATCCTGCTATTGTTCGCCTGGGTCTCCAGTATTCACAGGGCATTTTGGCCGGATCCAACGCTCGATCTGTCGCCCTGCTGCATGCCTTCAAACAGGTACAGAGAGCACACCGGCTGCTTTACCATCTCATTCCTCTCCAGTATTTAGAGCAACACAGCAACACAAAAGCTTTGTTTGGTTGTGTTTGTAATCTAGTACAATGAAAGTGCAAGATGGAGACGCACTCATAGCTTTAAATGTTGTAGCAATGTTGCTGTTACTGGTTCATACTCCTTCAGCTGCTCCTTCAGTTCATACAAAGTTAAGACAGAAATACAGTCCAGTTTCCAGCTTTTCAAGCAGTGCAGTTTAGCTCCCTGCTGTAAAGTAAACAAACTAAAAAGTAATGTTTTTTTTTTTCCTGCTTCAGGTAATAAGGGACTATACTACGCCCCCAAATGAGGAGCTATCTAGAGACTTGGTCAACAAGCTGAAACCTTATATCAGGTACAACAAATTGTTTAAATTTTAGTCATGTATCATCACTCCTTTGGTTTTACTAAATCAGCAAAAGTTTTACTACTAACTGTTCTCCTAATTTGTCAATTTTACAGTTAAACTAACACATGAAATTGTTCCTTTTTGTCTTATTTTTCTTGCAGTTTTTTGAATCAATGTCGCCCTCTGTCAGCCAGCATGGGTAATGCAATCAAATACATCAAGAAAGAGATCTCCAATATTCCTAGTCAATGCAAAGAAGAAGAGGTTATTGTCACACTTGCTTTTCTCACAATTTAGCCACAGATCATAAACTTAACGTGTTGTATATTCCATAGATACAATAAGACTTGATGTTACTGATTTACAGTTTCCATCTCTTCCCCCTCATGCATCCTCTGTTTCTCTGTTTAGGCAAAGAGACATCTGCTGAGCTGTATCGAGTGCTACATTAATGAGAAGATCGTCCTTGCTGCTAAAGCTATTGCCAAGTACTCCATAGAAAAGATCAGTGATGGGGATGTCATCCTAGTTTATGGATGGTAAGCCTCTTAAAGCTGACGAGCAAAGGGGGAAAAATTATGTTTAAATGTCATAACTGTGTGTGTTTTTTAGTTTCAGCCGTAGAATCTGCAGTTCCCTGTTACCAAGCATTGCTTAATTATTTGTCATGCAAAAGAAATGCAACACTAAGCCCCTAAAATCCTACTTTTAAACCTCTCCTAACACTTTCTCTTCCTTTTTTCTTGTCTCGCCCATTAAACTGACACTTTCCTTCCACATTCTCCTCTAACATTTCCACCCTCTCTGCTCAGCTCGTCGCTGGTCAACCACATCCTGTGCGAGGCCTTTGAGAAAAACAGGAAGTTCCGTGTGATCGTGGTGGACAGCAGGCCTCGACTGGAAGGCCGGGAGGCTCTGAGGCGCCTCGTCCAGAAAGGCATCAGCTGCACCTACGTCCTTATCTCGGCTGTCTCCTACATCCTTCCAGAGGTACATTCTAGCCTTAGTAGATAGAACAAGGCATAAATGTTTACCCAAAGAGTAGCCATGTGAAATTTTGTTGATTTAAAAATCATGTTTATGTCTTTATGATGCCTTGAACTTGGACCTCCGTAGGTATCTAAGGTGTTCCTCGGTGCTCACGCCCTGCTGGCCAACGGTTACGTCATGTCTCGCGTGGGGACGTCGCAGATAGCTTTGGTGGCCAGAGCCTTTAACGTGCCTGTGCTGGTGTGTTGTGAGACCTACAAGTTTTGTGAGAGGGTGCAGACGGATTCCTTCGTGTCCAATGAACTAGGTACGGAAAGAATAGTCAGTGGCTTGTTGAATTAGTTACTAGGGCTGTCAATCAATTGAAATATTTAATCACATGATTGTCCATGATTAATCGCAAATTAATCACATTTTTTATCGTTCAAAATTTACCTTAAAGGGAGATTTGTCAAGTATTGACCCTCTTGTCAACATGGGAGTGGGCAAAATGAATTTATGTTAACGCATTCACTTTGACAACCCTAATTGTTACATAAATGTGTACACTTCAGATGCTGCTTTTGCTCAATTTGACCTCTGCATTAATATAAATTCCTTCCAAACATTACATTAAACTAGATTATTTATCTTCACCTGTGCGTTCCAGATGACCCCGATGACCTCATCGTGACCCGTAAAGGGAAGACCCAGCTCGAGCACTGGCAGGAAGTGAAGTCACTTGGCCTGCTTAACCTGGTGTATGACGTGACGCCGCCTGATTTCGTGGACTTAGTCATCACAGATCTGGGAATGATCCCGTGCACCTCGGTCCCGGTGGTGCTGCGAGTCAAAAACGTGGACCAGTGAACGACCTTCCGGCTCAGAGGCGGTTTCTCTGTGTTTTCGATTGGGGGGAAGTTTGTGAGCTCGGATGCTCGCACACAACACAAAATATCGTGCTTAGAGCATGCAATAAATATATATCTGAAATGGCATAAGCTTTTTAAACAGAGTCCATGTGTGTTTTTATGCTAGGATTGGATAATTACAGAGATTTGTTTCCTTGGGGGTAAGTAGGTCTTTTTTTAATATTGGGTATAGGCAAGAAGTTTTATTAGATCCATGTTGTGACTGTTGCTTTACAACAGGACATTTAATTACCAGTATTTAGAGCAGAACAATTCCGCTGTGGTTCACAACACACACTCGTTGTCGACCACAGCATGCAATTTTAAACCAGCCAGAAATGGTTCCCTAATTACAGTCGGAGCTGCAGTATCTCTGAAGAACTCATGCGAGCCATAAAATTCCTCTGACTAGTTTTTAATGACCTGATCAATGGAACCGGATAAAGAAGAGCGAGATATAAACCAGGTCGTAAAATATTTTTGGGGAGAGGATATCAGCTTGTTTATGTCCACAAAGTCAACACATGATGCTCACGTGCTTCTAATCTCATATTGCCACATGTCTTAATCTTGAATTCGGGGGGGGAAACATTTTATCCACAGCTAAAACGTTTTTCCCCTTTACAGTAGACATTTATCAGTTAATGCAAAAGTTGATATTCAGTTCAGTGCTTAATTTCATGGTGGTAATTCAAGTAAAGCAATATATTTGTTTTTAATATTTTATTAGAACCCTGAATCTCATCAAAACTACTCGCACATCAATATCAAGACATTTTCCACAAGTGACTGATGAACACATTTCAACTCACCAGTAGGCACACAACATTTTGAGTCGAAAACATACAAGATTTGGCATAAAAGCAGCAACTTAATAACAAACTGTAGTACTTAAACCCAATATCTCACCTTTTTAATACAACTTAATTCAGAAAAACTTAAAATTCTGATGGTTCACATCATGATTCATAGACTGAACCTGACTTGGTTTTTGCTCTGAGTGAAGTACATGTTCAACATGCAGTAAACAAACTGCTAAATTCTACAAATTTCCCCAAAATGTGCTTAAGGACATCATGTAAACTCACACACATTGAGTGCATGTTTGGCACAGATAACAGCGAGCAAATCTGTCATTAATATCTTATGTCAATTAACTACATTTAATTATTATTATATTATTGGCAGACATTTAAAACTTGGAACAACATGTTGGAATTAAATTTCTCTCTAAAATTGCACTGATGATGCAGTAAAAAAAATGCCAGTTTTTAAAACCCAGATAAATATGTACCCAGATAAAATAAAGTAAAATAAAACACCATGTTTAAAAGAAGCCTGGGGGTCAACTCAGACTTTGTGTCAGCTTTTTCCCTTTCAGTTTCAGCTCAGTAGATCATTGCAGATAAAGAAGTCGACCGCAGTTCAGCAGCCTCAGAGTGACTTGGCCTTACATCTCTGGGTGACCCACAGCAGGACAGCCATCACAACCGTAAACGCTCCAAGAGGCCCAAACACCTGGAGAAGCGGGAACTCCCCCTATTGACAATGAAAACAAACACAAAAATGTAAAAAATAATCAAAAGATTCACATGTCAAACTCAGTGATGAAGAAGAACTGACCTCTCGAAGACACTTGTATCCGTGATAGTTGACGGCACAGCTGCACTCAAAGAAGCTGGGGCCGTAGGGGGCGCAGAGGGAGTTCTCCGGGCAGTTCATGGCTGAGGATTATTAATAATAATTAGGAGATGAACAGTTGTCATGTATTACCAGAGAGGCTTTTCAGATCTTATGAGTATCAGATGGGAACTTACACAGCTGTCCAGTCTGGTTGCACATATCTTTCTGGCCTTCACAAAAACGATTTCCCTCTTTGACCTCCACCGTTTCCCAAGAACTGTTGCCCCCTGGACAAACCATGTCTTGTGGCAAAATCCTGTAGACACACAGAAATAGAGTTACAAAGACATAACACTTTATTCTCATGAGTAGCTGTCGTAGCTTAGTTTTTGTAACGGAATACTTACAAGCAATTTAAGTCAGTAAATCCTTGAAACGCTGTGTCACTGATGTTGACAATGGGATTGAGTGAGAGGTCTCTGCAAAGCAAAAGATTATAAAGTAAGAAAGGGCAAAGACAAATGGCTCCATATAAATACTAATCCTTATACTGGAAGTGCTCTAAACAAGTAAGTACTTAATCTGATTGAGCTCTATTTCTTTCTCTAAAGAGTAGTTGAAGAGTTTTTGTTCCTTGCCAGTAAGAGAGATGAAGCTTTTATTTGCTGCTAAGAATAGAAACTTTCCTAACTCCTAATCTTAACACTAAAATTCGGAGGAATCGCTCACGTAAGTTTCCACGAAGTCCACGACTATGTATAATGTGGAACGTGTCCATATGATTGTGCAGAATCAATATGTACAGTAGTGATAAGCACAGGTCTTCTTCTTTCTTCTTCCCTCATACAGTCACTGAGGAAGTGTTCAGGCAGGCTGGGCCTTCCGTTATCTTGTTTGTACATTAAACTGTATGTTGTGTAAAAAGGTATAAAACTGTAGTTACTGTACATACATCATTAATGCTGTTGATGCTCCCTGAAGATCCTCCACGTGAGTTAGTGAACAATTGGACAGATCCAACCTGACACAAACAAAAAAAAAAAACTTGTTGAACTCGTCATTAACAAACTTATCATTCCTTTTAAAAGTTGCAGCGTGTACATGTTGTCGTTGGTATTAAACTGGACTAGTCTATGAAAAGGAACGAAGTTCATAATTAAGACCAACCAGACCACAGGTATACCATAGTAATTGTGCAAAATAATAATACTGAAAAAGTTCTAATTAAAGCTGAAATGATTAATCCATCCAGCTTCTTAAATGTGAATATTTTCTGGTTTCTTTACTCCTCTATGACAGTAAACTGAATATCTTTGAGTTGTTGACAAAACAAGACATTTGAGGAGGTCATCATGGGCTTTGGGAAACACTGATCGACATTATTCCCCATTTTCTGACATTTCATAGACCAGACAACTAATTGATTAATTGAGAAAATAATCAACAATGAAAATAATCATTAGTTGCAGCCCTACGGTAGTTCTAATCACCTTCCTTTGGATGCCAAATAAGGTTAGACTTTTGTGTTTGTACTCTGATATTGATGCCAACGCATCCTAATTATCATATCGACAAAGATAAACAAACGTAAACAAGATCAGCAAGGAACATTTGATAAAATGACAGAAAATCCATAAATACTGAAATAAACATTACTACAAATCAAGAAAAAAATCTGCTGTCTTTAAATTTTTTTTTTAATTTAATTAAAAAAAATGTTAACTTATATTTACACATATTAACTTTTTTGCATAGTCATTTATTTACTTGTTTATTTATACTGGTGTCCTTTACAGTTGTTGTTCACGTTAACCACATCTAACTTGTAAACCATTTTGAAAAAGATCATACTAACAAAGATTGAGCAAAATAACATCCATAAAAATATTGTATATTATATTATAAAAACATTTTGACTACGATTTAAAAAACTTTAAACTAAAAAAATTTTAAATTGACAAAAAATATTCGATTATTTTGAAATTTCAAATTTATTCCAATTGTTTACATTGTTTTTATTCATCTTTTCCTTTCCTTACATTTTTTGTTGTATATTTAATTTTATCTTTATATTATTTTTATACTGTGACATATATTTGCTGATTTTTTTTGTAATGAAAAATTGGAATATGTAACTACTGTAAAAAAAAAAAAAACTAAAAAAAAAACTTGTTGTTCTAAAATGGAATATTTATTTCCGGTAGACCCTGAAGGCGACATTGAAGTCCTACCCGATGATGTGTTCAGGGTCGCTAATGTTGTCATTTCTCAAGCAGCAGCGTCCGTCTATCCGACCAGCGGATGAGAAGCAGAACTGGCCCACTTCGGTGCCATTTCGGACTGTACCGCTGCAGAGCTCACATACCTGCGATTACACATCATTACGAAGGGGAAAAAGAAATGTAAACAACAATCTGTCCTGTACATCCACCAAAACACGCTGTTTGTTCAATGATATGTGTAATTTACTTATTCTTATAAAGACCACAGTCAGATCCAAGTCTTACCTGCAGTTCGGTCAGTTGATAACTTGAGTAAAAACACAAATTAAAGATCAAAACAAGCACTTCAAGTGTCAGCTGGCTGCTCCCAGCTCTCATCTTCATCGACTTTAAGTCATATGATCCTCTACTGTAGCGAACACGTGACCGGAAGCTGATCCAGCACTTTATCAACAAAGTCTGAATTTAATTTTGCGCAACAATTACGCATACGCTGGTGCATTTAATGTAATATTATCTTCTTATGTAGTACTGTTACGGATATGTGCAATAACATATGCTGATCACTCTGTGCAATAATTATATGATGCTGTGCAATAATTATTTAATTATCTGACAGACACTTTGTGCAATAATCTGGCAAAACTGTCATCTCATCAATATACATATTGTATTTTTATATTTTATATTGTATTGTCTTTTATATTTTATATTTATATTGCACTATCTCTTTTTTTATTGTATTATCTTTTATATTTATATTTATATTGAATTATCTCTTTTTTTATTGTATTATCTTTTATATTTATATTTATATTGCACAGTCTCTTTTTTATTGTATAATCTTTTATCTTTATATTTATATTGCATTATCTCTTTTTTTATTGTATTATCTTTTATATTTTTTATATTTATATTGCACTATCTCTTTTTTTTATTGTATTATCTTTTATGTTTTTTATATTTATATTGCACTATCTCTTTTTTATTGTATTATCTTTTATATTTATATTTATATTGCACAGTCTCTTTTTTATTGTATAATCTTTTATCTTTATATTTATATTGCATTATCTCTTTTTTTATTGTATTATCTTTTATATTTTTTATATTTATATTGCACTATCTCTTTTTTTTATTGTATTATCTTTTATATTTTTTATATTTATATTGCACTATCTCTTTTTTATTGTATTATCTTTTCATCAGCACCAATGGGATTGTCACAATCTAATTTCGTTGTACTACACAATGACAATAAAGGGCTTGAATCTTGAATCTTGAATCTTTAAATATAATAAATAGCAGCACCCATGTGAATACACGCAGTAAACATCTAGCTTGTTTTATTTGTGCAGAATTTGATAATAATATATGCAAATAATTAATTAATGCAAATAGCTAATCAAAACGCCTTTAATTCAATTCAATTCAATTCAAGCCCTTTATTGTCATTGTGTAGTACAACGAAATTAGATTGTGACAATCCCATAGGTGCTAATGAAAAGATAATACAATAAAAAAAGAGATAGTGCAATATAAATATAAAAAATATAAAAGATAATATAATATAAAATATAAAAATACAATATGTATATTGATGAGATGACAGTTTTGCCAGATTATTGCACAAAGTGTTGCACAGCATCATATAATATATAATGTATAAAATATATAATATATAATATAATATAATTTAATGTTTCAATGCGAGTAATATTCTTTATGTAAAACCTTTTTTCTCTCATTTAAAATATATATTTTTGTGCAACAAAGTGCACCAATCAAAGTAGCTTAACATTTATAGTCCTATTTCATTAAATTTCTAAAATTGTTGACAAAATTTTAGACGCATTTTGTTTTTACTGTTATGAATTTTGACTACGCTTTGGTTGCACTGATCAATCTGTTAGTTGTCAACTAAATGAATTGCCAACTCTTTTGATAATTGGTTTGAGTAATTTCTTAAGGAAAAAAAGTCTAAATTCTCTGATTCCAGCTTCTTAAATGTGAATATTTTCTGGTTTCTTTACTCCTCTATGACAGTAAACTGAATATCTTTGAGTTGTGTGGACAAAACAAGACATTTGAGGACGTCATCATGGACTTTGGGAAGCACTGATCGACATTTTTCACCATTTTTTCTGACATTTTATAGACCAGACAACTAATCGATTAATTGAGAAAATAATCAACAATGAACATAATCATTAGTTGCAGCCCTAGTTCTAATCACCCTCCTTTGAAATCCAAATAAGGTTAGACTTTTGTGTTTGTACTCTGATCTTGATGCCAACGCATCCTAATTATCATATTGACAAAGATAAACAGACGTAAACAAGATCAGCAAGGAACATAAGATAAAATGACAGAAAATCTATAAATACTGAAATAAACAAAACTAAAAATCAAGAAAAAAAAATCTTCTGTCTTTACGTTTTTTGTTTTTTATTTGATCATATTGACAAAGATAAATTAACATAAACAAGATCAGCAAGGAACATATGATAAAATGACAAAAAAACATAAATACTGAAATAAACATTACTAAAAATCAAGAAAAAAATCTTGTCTTCACGTTTTTTTTTAAAATTTGTATCATATTGACAAAGATAAACAAACATAAACAAGATCAGCAAGGAACATTCAACAAAAAAAATTGTTGACAAAATGTGTAGACGCATTTTTTTTGACTGTAATGAATTTTGACTGCGCTTTTCTGTCACTTTGGGCTGCACCAAATACAGGGGGTGACTTCAAGTTTTAATGATTTAATAACATTCAAAATATAGCAGGAAAAATGTTTTTTGGCATATTTATATAATTATATTACACATTTACGTATTCAAGTGTAAATTTGTGTCGTTAAATATGACAATTTTGTTTTATTTCTTACCCGCGAAGAGTAGACCACCCCCCTGGCTAAAACAAATGAGATGGTTTAGCCCATAAAGGTTGTTGCAATGCCTCTTGATGGGCCACTAGATACACTGAACACAGATGGCTTGACGACGGCCCTGGTTACATCTGCTTTTCTCTGCGATTTTCTACCACATTATCTATGAGTTTCCTCCGTCGCCGTGTCGATTTCTCTTCAGCAAATGTAGGAGGTGGTTTTTAAGTTATCACGCGTTATTTTAAAGTGGGTGTAGAGGGTGTTTTAAACGCCAACAACAGTGAAGGTGTACTTAACACTTGTGCAACATGGCTGCTGCAGGAACAGGCAGTTAGAAAAGTTTGACACTGACGTGGGGAGAAGTTTTATGTGAATAGCTAGTTGGTACACGAGATATTAAAGTCGTCAGCAGTCTCCACCGCTTTTCCCCGGACTACAAACCAGTGGATAAACCGTGTGAGAGCCTCCTCCTCCTCTGTAGACAGTCACTGCAGTGGACTTTGTGTGAGGAAACTGTCTTCTTCTCCATCGTAAAACCTTTGGTGGCGTTCAAGGACTTGTGTCGTCGAGCTATTAAAATGCATTTTTCCATACCCGAAACGGAGGTTCGTTCGGGAGAAAATGGATCAACCTATGTGGTGAGCATGATGGATTTGTGTTTTTGTTTTTTAACCATGCTTTCACTTTAGCCTAGGTGTTAAATGGCCACAGGTTCGGGCTAAAATGCAGGTCAATGCAGCCACTACGAGTTCCTGTGTTTACTGTTATAAAATGATCTGATAGCATGAGCAGTGGTGGCAAACAACTGCCTAATGCAATAACAAAAAATCAGCTATAACCTCAGTTGGACTACTGTTTCACAAGAATACAACCTAGATAGGCGAATAGACTTGATTTTAAAAACGTGAGGAAGTTGAGTGAAAGTCTTTTTCACCTCCACCTCTGTCAGGCCTTGAATGCATCATTAGGAAGGTATGACCCATGGTCTTCATCATGATTCAACATTATATTTAGCTTTACCTAGTAGATTTTTTAATGTGGCTCCAAAATGATGCATTGTGATGGTGTGTACTAAGTTGGCACCAACTGTTGTCCTTTACTGTCAAGCCACCTGAAAGTCGTTTTGACCTCCAATACATTCTGCCTAGTGTGAATGTGATTCTGTGAGGCCTTGAATGCATCATTAGGAAGGTATGACCCATGGTCTCCATCATGATTCAACATTATATTTGGCATTTACCTAGTAGATGTTTTAATGTGGCTCCAAAATATTCCATTGTGATGGTGTGTATACTAAATTGGCACCAATTGTTGTATTTTACTGTCAAAGCCACCTGAAGAGACATGAGTGAGTCACAGCTCAAACAACTGCCTAAGGCAATAAAAAAAACAACTATACCCTTAGTTAGACTACTGTTTCACAAGAATACAACCTAGATAGGCGAATAGACTTGATTTAGGAAGTTGAGTGAAAGTCTTTTTCACCTCCAATACATCCTGCCTTGTCTGAATGTGATTCTGTGAGGCCTTGAATGCATCATTAGGAAGGTATGACCCATGGTCTTCATCATGATTCAACATTATATTTGGCATTTACCTAGTAGATGTTTTAATGTGGCTCCAAAATGTTGCATTGTGATGGTGTGTACTAAGTTGGCACCAACTGTTGTCCTTTACTGTCAAGCCACCTGAAAGTCGTTTTGACCTCCAATACATCCTGCCTAGTGTGAATGTGATTCTGTGAGGCCTTGAATGCATCATTAGGAAGGTATGACCCATGGTCTTCATCATGATTCAACATTATATTTGGCATTTACCTAGTAGATGTTTTAATGTGGCTCCAAAATATTGCATTGTGATGGTGTGTATACTAAATTGGCACCAATTGTTGTATTTTACTGTCAAAGCCACCTGAAGAGACATGAGTGAGTCACAGCTCAAACAACTGCCTAAGGCAATACAAAAACAACTACACCCTTAGTTAGACTACTGTTTCACAAGAATACAACCTAGATAGGCGAATAGACTTGATTTAGGAAGTTGAGTGAAAGTTTTTTTCACCTCCAATACATCCTGCCTAGTGTGAATGTGATTCTGTGAGGCCTTGAATGCATCATTAGGAAGGTATGACCCATGGTTTTCATCATGATTCAACATTATATTTGGCATTTACCTAGTAGATGTTTTAATGTGACTCCAAAATGTTGTATTGTGATGGTGTGTATCAAGTTGGCACCACTTGTTATTTACTGTCAAAGCCACCTGAAGAGACATGAGTGAGGCACCTAATTTCTGATTCTTCAACTCAGACACAACAGAGTCTCTTTTGTTTCAATGCTATATAACTATAACGTGCCCAAAACTCCATGTGATTATCATAAAGTGGGCATGTCTGTAAAGGGGAGACTCATGGGTAACCATAGAACCCATTTTCATTCGCATATATTGAGGTCAGAGGTCAATGGACCCCTTTGAAAAGGGCTATGCCAGTTTTTCCTTGCCAAAATTTAGCGTAAGTTTGTAGCGTTGTTTAACCTTTAACCTTCCAGACAAGCTAGTATGACATGGTTGGTACCAATGGATTCCTTAGGTCTTCTAGTTTCAAGATGCCAGTATCTTCACCTTAGCTTTAAAAGTGAGCCTTCTACAACCTCTGAAACATCAATTGCGTTAAAGAAATTAGTGTCATTAAAACAAATTTGTGTTAACGCATTATTATGGCGTTAACTTTGACAACCCTAGTATTTAAATAGACAATGTTTCGTTCCCAGTCCTATCTTCGTCAGGTCAAAAACAATTAGACAATGTTTTGATCCCAGTCAAATCTTCATCGAGTCTAAACGTGTTGGACTGATGAATAATCATCATCTGTAATCTCTGATTCATCACCTCAGGCACAACAGAGTCCCTTTTGTTTCACAGGTTTGAGTCAGCACCGAAATTCTCTCTAAGATTTGCCACAATTATATCTCACAATCCTCCTTGTCATTAACAGCTAACATTGCTTTAATTTTATTGTCTAGCCCTCCTACTAACCACAATATAATAGCAGTCTTGACCACACATCAAGAGCAGAAATAATTGTTGGCTTCATCATCTTGCTTGGGTTGTTGTACAGCCGTCTTGAACGCAGTTTTATACCTTATTTGAAGCACCTTGAATTGCCATTGTGTTTGCTGTGCCTTGTGTTGCTTTGACACATTGGCAGACATGCTCTCAGAGAGAATAATTCCTGGAGGTTGGTCAAGGACTGCTGTAGCAAAGCATCATAGACATAAAACATCTTTTGTGGATGTTTCACACTGTTTTTTTCTCATAAACCATTAACACCAGTCACACACACAGTCAGGATACATTGTGCTAATGTGTGGCCGTACTGTTTAAAAAGAATTACTGACAACTCAAAATATTTCCTCCTTTTCTTGTGTTGTATGATGCTTTAGACAGCATCATTGGTGTGAATGTGTGCCTATTAACATATAAACCAGACCTATCTTTGAACACAAGTCATTACGTTGCTAGGGAACAGCTTGGGTTCAAGAGTATTTCCTGGCAATTATGGACATGATATAAACAAACACTGCAATGACAAAAAATCTTGGATCCCTTTTAGAATATTAGGTCTACAGTTTTCATTAAACAAAAGGTTTTTGTGTTAGTTGTTTTATAGAAGAATGCAGCTACTCTGATATTCACCAGATGCTTTGAAATAACATCTGCAACATCTGATGTCCATCTGACATCACACTGGCTGTTCTCAGTGTCACACACCTGCGAATGACTATTTTCCATCTTGACTCCATGTGCTCCAAAGAAGGAAATCTTGGAATAAGCTCATTAATATTGAACATGTCCGCGTGTTCAGTATTCCTGCTGCCTCAAGAAGGACAAAATTAGCTTTGGATGTAAACTTAAATATACTTTTTCTGTAGAAGTAGTGAACACGGTATTATATGTGCGTAGTAATATGATTAAATCAGTTTATTTCCCATCCACATTGTTCTGCAAACACCTACTCTGGTTGTTGAAAGTCAATAGGTTTCTAAATTGAGCATTTCAGGTGCCACCTCTGGCTTGTTTCTACCTGGCTGAGCACATTTTTACCCCGTGCTGCAGTGGGAACTTTAAAACGCCGGGTTTTCACCTCAGCAGCCTGCAGTCCTGTGACTGTCACTGTGACCTTCCTGTAACCATCCCACAGGAAGGGACTTTGCTTGATTATAATGCTGAGAGATGGGATGTGTACCTTGGAACCAGTAAGCCACAGAATCTGCAGAGTTTGCAAACGGCCTTTTAGAATAACAAGGGCTGCAGTTTTTTTTAAATATGGTGCAAGCACAGACATATCTTTGTATTTTGGAGTGCTCACACTTCCTCTTCTTGTCTAGTAGGCTTGTATCTTCCTCTTTGGCTCACATGGTATTTGTTTACAGTGTGTTTTTTAGTGTGTAAAAGAGAGATAGACTTTGTTGCTACTGTAAGTGACTCTGACTCATTTACTTTGGATGAGGAACAGATCGGGACTTATATGAACAAGTTCATCTGTCTCTGTTTAAAGTTTTGCAAAATGTCATGCGAAACAGCATGCCTGCATCAGCCAGTGAGTAATATTAATAAACTTAGAGACGCAGAGATTATTCTTAAAATGTGTTCAAATAAGCACCTATATCTTCCTCAGACTGAAATTGATTTCATCCTACAAATGCTTCATATTATGTGAAAGGCGTCCCCTCCTGCGCACTGGCTCCAAACTACAAATGTATTTTATAGGGCTGTTAATCAATTCAAATATTTAATCCCAATTAATTGCTTGATTTTCCATTGTTAATTATGATTAATCACAAATTTTTGATCTATTCAAAATGTGCCTTAAAGTGAGATTTGTGAAGTATTTAATACTCTTATCAACATGGGAGTGTTGACGCGAATTAGTGGCATTAAAACAAATTTGCGTTAATGTATTATTATCGCGTTAACTTTGACAGCCCTAGTATTTAAATAGACAATGTTTTGTTCCCAGTCCTATCTTCATCAGGTCAAAAACATTTAGACAACGTTTTGATCCCAGTCGGATCTTCATCAAGTCTAAATGTTTTTGCCCTGATGAAGATCCGACTGGGATTAAAATGTACAGTATTTAAAAAACATTTTTGGTTTGGAGATAGTGTGCAGAAAAGAGCAATAGCTCAGACTGTATGTTTTCCCTGAGTTGAACTGCTTGCAATTCACAAAAAATGCAGAGTTATTTTTTGTGTGTTATCATCAAACAGAGCCAAGACATTCTGCATACTCATTCTTCCTTCCTGCCTGGATACTGCCGACATACACATCTTTCTGTTAATTCGTTGGCCTTCCTCCAAACTCTTTAGCCTTCCTCTTTCCCTCTAGAAGTTTTGGTTTGTACTTACTTTGTTTTCTTATTGTTTGGTTGTGTAGGTCAGCAACGGCTTGTGCAACGGCATGTGCAACGGCATGCCACAGTGTGGTCAAGAGTGTTTTGTTTTGACAGATGACCCACCATGTTGACTATAAATATTCATTGAAACATAAGGGAAAGATTAAAGCACTGACAGTTTGTTCCTTGACACCCAAGCATACAGGCAGTACTTCCTGTCATTCCCGGCCAGAGCTGCACACAGGCTGGTGGAATATTTCTTTGCTAAGCATTTCTTAGCACATGAAGGAGCAATGATTATTGTCAATAACAAAATAGCAGTCTTCAGAGTTGATACCACTGGTCCAGGCCATTTTAGTTTTTTCTTTCATAAAATAAACATCTGCAGTTTAGCTAAGTGTTACAAGCAAAAGGAAGGAAGGAAAGATGATCGATCATCTTCATGTTGTTGTTTCAGGAAGTGATAGCAGCTGCTGATTGTTTTCAATGACAATATTTGCCAAACCGTTAGCAGTCTTTGACCATGAGTTATTGTCTGTGGCGGAAAAGTTTCTGTGTCACGTTTTTGAGCCATTTCTCAATAAAAAAAGAGAAGAATACAGACTTGTGGTGCCTTGTGAAAATTACCAAATTCTTTTACAGTTCATGTGTGCCGTTCTGTAAGCGAGCCTGCATTTGGGCAAACTTCAAATATATTTTTCTTTTCCTGAGGGCATAACTAAAGTATCATTTTGTTATTCTTGTGGTTTAGTATCATTCCTGATGCTTAATGAGGCATCTGACATGAAAAATAGATTTACTTTTTGAGATTGGCTCTAAACACGATGGCAAGCAGATATTTGGACTGCTGATTCCAAATGGTGGTTTTGCGGAGCAGCATATCTGCGTGATATCTCCTTGTCTGTCTGTCAAAACAAACAAGGGGCGTCTCGGGGAAAGTGATGGATTCCCTATGTGATCTTTGCTTTCTGTGTTGTTCAGCGTCTGCATTATGCAAGCTGTTTTGATTGGAAATTTAAATGTGCAAGCCAGTAGGGTTTGATTGAATCCAATTCACACTTCATTAATTTAATCCTCCTTATGAAACGAAGAGTGAGGAGGAAACACTCAGTGGTGAGATGAAATGAGATGGAGATTGAGGTTGTTCTGAGGTGTTGGAATCAGTAGTGAAACTTAATGTATGTTCAAGATAAAGGATGATGTTGCTTCACTGTATTTTACCAGTTGTGGTTTTGTTTCTGCACTTCTGAGTTTATTACATGGCACCTCAAGAAATGCATCTGAAGAAATTACAGTCAACCTCTGAAAGACAGAATAGAGGCCGTCGGATTTTTAAGAGGTTAATAGTTTATATGATAAAAGATTGATACTTGATGTCCGTGTATCGGACGAATTTGCGTTAACTCGATAACGCGTTAACGCAAATTCGTTTTAACGGCACTAATTTCTTTAACGCAATCAATCTTTCGGAAGTTATAGCGGGCTCACTTTTAAAGCTAGTGATACTGATACGAATATCATATGAAACAAGAAAACCTAAGGAATCCATTGGTACCAACCATGTCATACTAGCTTGTCACAAAGGAGGTTAAATGACGCTCCAAACGTACACTCAATTTTGGCGAGGAAAAACTGGCATGGCCATTTTCAAAGGGGTTCCTTGACCTCTGACCTTAAGATATGTGAATGAAAATGGGTTTTATTGGTACCCACAAGTCTCCCCTTTACAGACATGCCCATTTTATGATAATCACATGCAGTTTTGGGAATGTCATAGTCAAGTCAGCAGACTGACAGCTGTTGTTGCCGGTTGGGTTTTGCCATGTTATGATTTGAGCATATTTTTTATGCTAAATGCAGTACCCGTGAGGGTTTCTTGACAATATTTGTCATTGCTTTGTGGTCTTAATTGATGTCCAATAATAAATAATATATGCATATATTGTATAAAGCAGCATATTTGCCCACTCCCATGTCGATAAAGGTATTAAATAATTGACAAATCTCCCTTTTTAAGGTACATTTTGAACAGATAAAAAAAATGTGTGTTTAATTTGCTATTAATCACAATTAACTATGGACAATCATGCGATTAATTGTGATTCAATATTTTAATCAACTGACAGCCGTAATCTATATATATCTATTTAATTATTTTATTTCAACATCTCATGTCCACCCACAAGCTTTTCAGACAGATCAATACAAGCTTTTGATGATACATTTCTCTGTCAGACCAGTCTCTCCTCAAATTTTAATTTGTCCCCACTCTCTCCAAACAGGCCTACAACATCCACGTCAATGGCGTGCTGCACTGTCGGGTACGCTACAGTCAACTTCTTGGCCTCCATGAACAGGTAAGGCTTCAGCCATCGCAATACACCCATTTCTCTTAGTGTGCTTTGGACCAGAAGGGACTGATCTGCTCGTGTGGAGCGCCGAACGCTGTTTAAATGCCACCACATCCACCCAGGGTGACCTTTCACTCGTCTTTGTGTCGTACGGTCGATATGCCAGCCTCCCATCACTTTGAATCACGACCGCGGTGGCTTGAAGCCCTGTGCTGTTATTCCTCCCAGAGTCCAAACTATTGCGTGTAAATGGGCGGTATTGTGGTGGTGGAGGAGGTCGGAGGGGGTGGGTGACGTGGAAGGAATGTTCTTGGCCTTTCTTTCATTTCACCTGCTTGGAAAAGCATCTTAATCTGAAAAAGAAATGTTGTTGGAAAGTGTTGAGTTGCCTGGCCTGAAGCATTTTTTAGTCTCTGCCTGAGTGAAGCGTTACATAGAGACGCAGCTATTTGTTAGAGCTGAGGCAATTAGTGTATTCAGCATCTGCTTGTTTTTCCTGTAGGGCTGCTGTGGTTGAGTTGACTTACTTGTGAAAGTGCTTAAAATACATTTTTTTGGAAACAAATGATGTTGCAGGGGTAGATGCATTGTTTGTAAGAGGTGGATTTTTTCGCTGGATTTCCAGCTGACTACCTGTGAGCTCTTTGTGCTATGAAATATATACGCCATGGCATATACTGTAACACAGCCGTATAGAAGTCTCCTGTTTTCACACATTAATAAATAAGCAAGCAAGGGCCAAACTTTGCTATCTTCCGTCCTCAAGCCTGTGCTATCTAGTCTGACAGTTGCCGTTGCCTGGCAACAGGGTGTGTGGAAGACACATTCGAATCTTTAAGAACCAACCCCGGAGGGCTTCCTGTGGCGTACGCATGACCCCAAAACACTCTGGTGATTGCGGGGCAAACACTCTACCCAGCTTATTGCTGAGAAAATTTGAATGTTAATTGTTTCTCTTGTTTTTCTCTTCTACAAAGTAACAAGGTCACGCTTCTGCTTTAGCCAGTTTAAATCCAACAGGGAAAACGGGGAGTGTTTTGCTAAAAAAGAAGCTGTATGAGTGCAGATTTATTTCAGATTTTGGGGACTCTGATGCTTAGTGTCTGTGGCTACTAGAGAGCTTATTTGTATGTGTAACCAGTAGGGTTGGGTTGATATATTTGCTTAATTTGAGTCTAAGCGGAGCAGCTGAGGTAGAAGGAAGTTACTGCTTTTATTGTTGTACTGTGAGTGATGTCATATCTGCTCCGTATCCGTCAACCAAAACAAACCGCAGCCGGCCGCAGCGAGCCGAAACGAAAAAGTAGAAAACGGCGGAGGTTCCACGTGGATACGACCTGCACCATCACATTTTAAATCCAAAGTAGTAAACACTACACATAAAGTAAAGTATGGAAACACTTTGGGTTTCACACATTGCCAGGAAAAGCAGAGCTAGACATCACAGCTAAAGCTGCGTATTGCGGTAACGTGCGGTCAAGCCAGCTGTCACTCCCATCTCTGTGGTCAAATCGACCGCGTGTAATCGAATCACTACAACTTTAGAGCACCCATATACTGACATTTATGTTAAATGCATTCAAATGGCCCCAATGGAGCTGACCATGGATGTATAAAGAGAACGGAGCTGACGGGTCTAGTGTAAAAAAAAGTTAACAAAAATCGCAATAAATCGCACCCAAGTATCGTGATGACATCGAATTGCGAGATAGGTGTACCGTCCCTGCCCTAGTAACCAGCGGTGACTCTGATCTACTGAAAACACCAAAGGACAGTATATGTTAAGGTGAAAGTCACCTCACTTCCTCGTGCACCCACTGGGGCCAACCTTCATCATGCCATATGTGCAGGACCTGAAGGTTTTATAGCGAGAAAAAAATGTGTTAGTGAATTCCTCATGATGAGTGGGACGTACAGTTTTTGCCTGCAGCGACACACAGATTAAAATTAAACCACATTTAATGTGTGATTTTTAGATCTGTGAGGGCTTAGTTTAAGACTTCCACGGTTCAAAGCTACCAGCCAGTGAATGATGGAAAAAAAAGGGAAGAAATGAGTCAAGAAGCTGGAAGACAAAGTAAACTTGGAATGACTAGACAGTCAGGGATCCAGATGTGTCTCTGTGTGTGTGTGTTATGCACGGAAACTCCACCAGCTAGTCGTTGAAACAGGCTTAAAATAAACCTGTGATTCATCTCAAACAGCATGACTATACCTCTTAGAAAAATGAATCCACAACTCTTTAATTTAAGAGGCTGCTACTCTGTACTGAAGTTAATTGGTATAGTCGTATGAACTTATATATCTGTTTTCACAGATGTTCTAAATTCAAATAAAATTTAGCCATCTGACTAGTCTCAAAACACAGGTTGTATAGCGTGCCATCCTGTAACCTTCACCTTCTCACAACATATGTTTTGTACCAACAGATAAAGAAAGAATATGGCAGCAACGTGGTGCCTGCGTTTCCTCCAAAGAAGATCTTCACTCTGACTCCTGCTGAGGTCGAACAGAGACGAGAGCAGCTGGAGAAATACATGCAGGCTGGTAAGTTATTCATGCTGAATGGACTTTTTTTCTGGGCTGGATTTAAATTCCAGCTACAATGTGGTTGTCCTTGTCAGTTTTTAATTTAGCTACTATTCTTCTCTGAATTGCAGTACAGAAAGAAAAACATCAGAACAAACTAAGACGTTGTTTTGTGTAGCTTTGCAGCACAAACACAATTTCCTTGAACTATATGCTTCTCCACAACAATCACAAGAATGAGTTGGCTCAGTGTCTGCGGGGAGTCCAGCCATACACTGGTCTCTTCATGCCACTTAAAAGCATAAAAAGAGCTGATGATCTGAGCACAGACTTAGCCAAAGCCTCACTTGACAAAGTTATGCTGAAACACCTGATGAAAAAAGAAAATCCCTACTCAGGACTTCAGACCTGGTAGGGTCTTTAAAGAGGACCTATTATGCTTTTGTGCTTTTTCCCTTTCCTTAAGTGTATTATATAGTTTTTTTGTGCATGTAAAAGGTCAGCAAAGTTACAAAGTCCACGCCAAAGGGAGTTAATCTCCCCCACAGAAACACTGCTCCTGAACTGCCTGAAACGCCTTGCTTGAAGTCCTGCCTTTTGCACCGTGACATGGTGATGTCACCAAGTAGCACATTTGCATAATACCTGCCTAGCGGCTAGCTTGGCATGCCCTCAAACAAAGCTAGTTATAGCGGAGCTGCAGCAGAGCCCGAAGAATTGGGTTTGGTTGACCAATCACAACAGAGTGGGCCAGCTGACCAATCAGAGCAGACTAGGCTTTTCGGGAGCGGGAGTGTTGGGAGTGTTTCAGACAGAGGGTGAAAAGAGGTGCTTCAGCGCAGCCGGTTTGAGAAAAATAAAGCATTTCTTGAACATTTAAAGCATCTAAACACACTCCAGTAAAAACCCCAAATACAAGTATGCACCTGAAAATGAGCATAATAGGTCCTCTTTAAAAATGTTACAGGTTTGTATTCTCTAGTAGATGATGACCTCTAAGGACATATACTTAGGTTTTCTCTGAATTAAAAACAGAACACTATAAAGGATAAGCCATATTTTTTTTAGTGTTTACACCAGGAGGGAGACTAGTTATTTTGTCAGTAAACATGCCTTTTGACAGTTTTGAAAGCTTCCTTTGCAAGTCTCAAATGTTCAAAGAACCCACTCTGAGTTTTTCTCATCCCAATTTGGGAGGTTTTCAGCATATTGCCTACATTTTGTAAACAGGTCGAGGGTGAACTTTCTGAACACACACAAATAAGTGGAACTGGCAGCAATGCAGAGGGTTTGTTTTAATCCTCTCAAGCACTGGCAGTTACAGCAGAACAAGGAAGCGTTGTTCAAGTGTGTATTTGCTCGTAGTCTGGGAGCATACGCACACAGGGTGTTCTTGGCTTCAAGTTCACTTGGTTACATCATGGCTTTCTACATAGTTATGGAAAAATAAACGGCCACAAACACAATCTGCTCTGACGCAGATGGCTCAGGACTTTGACATTTTTGTCAAAGGGGTAGACTAATTTGTAAAAAGGACAATAGCACACACACACTTAATCATATTAGTCACACAGGGTTATCATGCAGATCATTTAATGCACTACACTGCAACTGAAAACTGCCTCAATAGAAAACCAAAGACACGAGCATGAGAGAGTTGTTCATTACCAAATCAGGGGGACTACGTTATGATGAAAGTGGCTTGTAATAATTTACAGTTAATTGAACCTATGCCAGATAACTCTTTTTTTCCATGTTAATCTAAATTGCCTTGATGATAAAATGTCTCGAAAGGTCAAACCCATTCCACAGGAACACAATTATATTGTGTGATAAGAGGAACATTAAGAACAATAGGGAAATGGCTTCCCCTGAGGAGGTTTATGTTTACATAACGTCCACTAAAAGACCCTTCACTAATTGCTGACATCTCTTCTTGACTTCCCGCCGCTCCTTCCATTTCACTCAACTGTGAGATATGACTCATTTTGTACTCATTTCTCTCCTGTTAATTTTTTTTATTACAGTGCGTCAGGATCCCTTGCTTGGAGCCAGTGAAATGTTCAATAGCTTCTTAAGGAAAGCACAGCAGGTTGGTAATGTTCTTTTGTTTTAATCTACTGTACCTGCATTGGGGTGTTTGTTCTCTGTTGCGTCAACATGAACAACTGGCTTATGTGGAGGCAGGGCATGCTCCTTGAACCAAAAAGGCTGATGCAGTAAGTTCTGCCTGACTAGTAATTGCTTTTGGTGATGTGGTAGAGTGAGGTAGCTGTATTACTGTCTTACTGTTGGTCGCAGTTTGTGCCAGCATGTACTCTTATCTTGGGTTGCGTCATCTCTACTTGTAAAGTAGCTGGTTAGATGCAGTGGGTAACTCCGTGGTCTGAAAAGTGAAGCCAAGGCAGAAGTGCCTTAAACTTGCATTCTTTCTAACAGCCAGCAGGGGGCGACTCCTCTGGTTGCAAAAAGAAGTCTGATTGTATAGAAGTCTATGAGAAAATGAGCCTACTTCTCACTTGATTTATTACCTCAGTAAACATGAGTTTATGGTCTCAATCACTAGTTTCAAGTCTTCTTCAATACAGCATGATGTTCATTTAGTAAATGATGGTCCCATTTAGAGTCAAATAGACCATAAAGCAGGGTATGCTTTAAGGCGTGGTTGGTTGTGATTGACAGATCGCTACAGCGTTGTCCGGTCTGGGTGTTGTCCGTGTTTTTGTCTTAGTGATTTTAACCCTTTCACAATTTCTTTTCAGTTCATGAAAGTTAATTATAACCTTTTTTGATGGTGCTGGTCTATGGTTAGATGTGTCAGATTAAGTTTGGCTTGCATGCAGAAACATGTCAAATGATTACGTCAGACACAAAACTGAGGGGAAAGCAACCTTTTTGCCAAATAGCAACATAGTTGCATCGTGTGTCAGAACTGGATCCTTTTGAACCATTATGTAAGAAAAAAGAAAAGAGAGCCACCTAATGAGTCATCCCACCAGATTTGCCAAAAAGCTCTTTCTGCAGGACTAAAAACGCAAGCAGATATTAGCTGAAGTGGACAATGCTGTAAGAACTCATGACACATTGTTGCTGCCCGAGAGAAAAGGCTACTTTAAACGACTGGCGTGTCAATGACTTATTCAGACCAGGTAGCGAGGTTGTTCGTCATCATTCAAGCTGTGACCTGCGTTGCCAGGAGGGCTGTGAATCCAATAACCTTCACGGACAGATTCATCCGTCTGCAGCCACGTCACACCCATTCTGCTTCTCCTCCTCCGTCTTCCTCTCTCTCATTAGAGTCTGTGTTTGTCTCTCTCCCCTCCCCCCCCAGCGCCTTATGTACTGCGAGGACAGCAGGTGCAGAATAGTAGATGAGTTACCACCCGGTGATGTCGTTTCATCTGCACCTTTAGTGGTCGGGATGTACTTCGAAGACCCCCCGCTGAGGGAACAGGGATGATAAGAGATGATTTAGCAGAGGTGGTGAGATGCTGCCTGGGGACAGCAGAAGCTGGGGCAGCTTAAGATTTCAGATATTCTTAATATCAGCTCCGAAGCTATTATTTAGAGTCTTGAAATATGTATAGGTTTTGCCAGTTTATTTTCCCTACTTGTTATCCATAGATTTTTGGATTGTTTGTGATTTTGTTCCATCGTTGCACAAACACAGCAGTAACTGATAAATACAGTTCCCTTCATTTCTGTGTGAGCGGAGAGAGTAGTGAAATAAATGGAGCTGCAGCAGTTTGTCAATTATTGAATTAGCTGATCGACAGAAAATTAATAATTTCGACTATTTTTTTTAAAGAACAAATGGCCAAAATATCTGTTCCCAGCTTCTCAAATTTGCTGGTTTCCTTATTCTATTTTTGTAAATTATATATCATTGGGTTTTGGACGGTTGGTTGGATAAAACAAGACATCACTTTGGTCTCTGGGAAACTGGGATAGATATTTTCCCTTTTTATGACTCGATAGACAATTAAACAAGGCTTAACATTAACATAGCTGCTACTTTTGTTGAGGAATTTGCAGTTTATTCCCCTTCCCTTTTGTTTTATATGTGCTTTTTTTTCTGTTTTGCCTTAAATCAATCCTTAAAGCTGCAGTGGGTAGAATTGGAGCAAATGTGATTTAAAAAAAAGCTATTTTTATCAAATGGTCTCTATATCCTGACAGCGCTGATCAAATATGAATTTGTAATGACTATTTCTCGCCTCAAATGTTTTCAGAATCATCTTGTAGTGTACTGTTTAGCTGTAAAATGAGAAAGTTTGCGATAGGAACGCTCTCTTTCTGAAATGACCTGTGATTGGCCAAAGTCTCCCATCCCAGGCTAGATTTTTTAAAGCCTGAAAACAGAGCCATGAGGAGGCGCAGAAGTCTAGTTTTCTCTCAGAACACTTGAATTACAATATGCTGAAAGGTTATTATGGAATTTTTTCCCGATGATGCCAAAAAGTTGTTGCCTACTGAAGCTTTAATGCCTAATCTGTCTGCACTAATAAACAGCCAGACTTCGTTTTGTGTGTTGCATAAAATAATCCTCATCAAGTAGCCCATTTGTTTTTGTGCCTTCTCCATGTGACTACAATCAAACATACTTTTATATTGTAGGTAAAATAAGATACACCTTATAGTATGTGTATAGATAGATAGGTGTGTATTTTGCACTTGAATGAACTTGGTACCATTGATTCCAATCTTGACCCTTGAATCAACGCACTCTTTATGAAAAGTGTAGCTGTGGAATGGGTAGCTCGTCTGTTTTGTTTTTATCTCTGCTGGAAATTTGCCTCCTCTTTGACCAGCCCGTATGTTTTCTGCCCGTGTGACTTGATGTGATTTTGTTGTGGACCGATGGGAATGAAAACACGTAGCTGACCCATGAAGCTGAAGGAAAGCCTGTTATGTTTTGTGTCGTTCCCACAGGAGACGCAGCAGATTCCCACAGAAGAAGTCGCTCTAGACATCTGCCTCTCCAACGGTCAGAAGGTTACTGTCAACATACTGACTTCAGATCAGACGGAGGACGTCCTTGATGTAAGTGCCGCCGGAGTGTGCTCCGTTAAAGAGTGTCAGCCTGTACTCCATCTGGTATATAATTTGTAGAGATTGGTGATTTCATTTTGATGATAAAAAACAAGTGGGTTTATTTGCTGCCAAAAATGCAACATGGCTGAATGTTTCAATCAGTGATCTTCTGTTCTAGAAACAGATGCACCACTTAATATGAAAGCTGCAAATTATATGATTTAGTGCTGATTAACTCTGCAAGTGGCCAGAAGTCTTGATAAGGTTAGCGTCATCTGAGGTTTTATATTCTGTATGCTTTCATCCTTTGCAGTGTTTTTTTTCTGTTTTAACTAAAGCCATTTGATATCTGCTGTTCATAACAGTGCTGACCGACACTTGGGAATAATAATAATAATAATAATAATAATAATAATAATAATAATAATAATAATAATAATCTATCTTGTCCACAAATGTGGAAATTTGCCTTTGGTTTCACAGGTTGGTTATAACACATCCTAGTAAATCACAATACATACAATAAATAACAGAACATTCAGTAAATACAATAAATAGCACAACATGCTCAGTACAGATAACAATAACGGACATGGTCTCAGTGTGAATGGTGTTTATGGATTTTAGTAAAGTTATTGCATTTAGTATGAAAGACTTTTTGTAAATGTTCTCAGTTGTTGCGGCAGATCTATAGCATCTTCCCGAGGGCAGTTTTATGAATTCTTTAAAAAGAGGATGAACGGGATCAGACACAATTTGTCAGGCTTTTTGTTTTGCCTGTGTTTTATATATACAACCTAGTTGTTTCTGCTCTTTCCCAATAATTTGACTGGCCGTGTTTGTGAATTCCCCTCAGGCAAGCAATATTTCTGTATACCCTCTGTAAGCTCTCATGTTTTACAGACACTACATGCAGTATCGTAAATGAAATCAAGTCCATATAGACCTTCTTCACCAAAGCAACCATCAGAGGACTTTATGAAGTCAGGGGCGACTTCGATCAAACTCATCAAAAATCACAAAACAAAATCGGACATCTTGACCAATTTAGTTCAACCTGGGTTTTTTTTTATAGGTCAGATAGTGACTGTGACCAAACATTTTAGTACTTCCACTTCACATCCCATTCATGATGTCCTTCCGTTGCTCTTGGCTGTAAATCTAGCGTGTTAAAGTGCTCTTGTGAAAGTTTAACCACAGTTAACCTCTGTTCACCACAGTAGGCCTCAGAGCACAGTACTATATCAAAGTGTTTCTCAATGTGCTTGTGTTTCAGTGACCAGAAATTTCTGACTTTTGCTGTTACACTTGATGTTTGCAACATTTGCGGATTTGTGGTTGAACTGCAAGAGTTGTAAAACAGGTCACGGAATATAAGCACGAGTCAGCAAAAATATATTTTAGTGTCAGAGAGTGCCATCGCTCTGTGTGAGAATGAAACAATAATGCTTTGTGCAGGACTGGAAAGAGATAATATTTCTCTAATTTTATTTAGGCTTCATTTGGTTGTGGCTTGACCTTTCTGGTGTCCATAAAGTATCCTCTGTTTTTTTGTTTTCTGATCAGAAAACATTCAAGTTTCTTATTGAAGTAGCTGCTTGGATTACTTTCATATTAATTGTGATATTTTGCAACCCAAACGCTCTTGATAAATAGAATCATAATAATACAGGCTAAAGTCCTGTTTTACACTACAACACATTGTTCACTAAATCCTCCTCCACTCAAATATGGCACTGCAGAGTTGGTTCTTGTATAATAGAAGAACATAAGGTGCATGTATTTATTTTTTATTTAACCTTTATTTAGCCAGCGATGTCTCATTTTAAATGTTGCCCTGGTTAAATATCATACATATAATAATTAAAATAATCACAAAACAATAAAATAAATAATTAATTAAAAAACATCATCAATCAATAGCCATATCTTACATGCACTGTTTTACAAAAACATCAATAATATTGAATAAAATATCAATAATCATTTGTAACGTATCAATAATAATACATTCAAACTAAAACACGTTATACTGCCATTTGACATATGGTTTGATTGGACCAGTATTGTGGGGACTGGAGAAAATTTTAATTCAACATATTATCATGACTGTAAACTTGATAACCTAACGTGACTGAACCTTCAGAACATCACAAAATATACGGAGGGTGTAGAAGAGCGCAAGGGAGATGTCTTAAGATTCAATTAATTTTTAAAGATGGTAAAGTAGGATTGTGGTTAGTAAAAAAAATCCCCCTTTTTTCATTTCATACTGAGCTGTTTTTATCCAATCTGTGTCTTCAAACACTTTTATCTTCATTTGTTATAACTTACTGAAAAATAAAAATCAGATAAAGGAATACATTTATTGAATCTCTCTCTTTCTTTCTGCAGGCTGTTGCAACAAAGCTTGACCTTCCAGACGACCTTGTTGGTTACTTCAGTCTCTTCCTCGTCCGCGAAGGTGTGGACGGAGGGTTAACATGTAAGTCTCAACAACAGTTTTCTAAAGAATCAGAGTAATTCAAGGAATGAAAACGTCTTATCTTTCCTTGTCATTACTAACAGAAAGTGTCCTATATAATGTTCCATTTATATGATTAATTATTGGTTGATAGAAATGTCAGAGAGAGAGAGCAAAGTTAGATATCAGAAGTCCATAATTCACTACTGCTGATTATTTAGAGTCACCCTGGAATGTGTTTTCAGAGATTACTGAAAATAGGCATCTCAAGGGCTTCACTTTATACAGCTGGAAACCATCAGATAGTGTTGTTTATCGAAAAACGCAATGTGCTATTCGCGAAGCGCTTTGATAAAGTAATGTAAATTTGAACTACTTATATCAGGCGAGCCAAGGACCATTCTCAGAAGACATACAACTCACACGGAACTTAGAGCACAAATTATTCTTACAAATGGAGAAACACAAGGAACTAGGAGTTGGAATTAATAGCTATAACATTTGTTACGTTGCACTGAAGAATAACTTTCTGGGTAACCAAAGGGAATTATGTGCTGTAATGGGACACTTTTGATTTTCTTTCACTCTAAATTGTCCACATTAAGAGGTAGCTCTGGCAACAGTCCAGCAGCTCAGTTTATCCGTGTCGACTGTTTAGAGATGTACTGTAGTTTAATTAAAAAAGAGGAACTGCATCGCCCCATGGGAGTTGTCCCTTGTATCAGAGTTTCTACTGTATCTCTGGCTTGAATGCATCATTTATTTATTAGCGGCTCAGAAGCTCAATGGGAGCCAGGCTCTGTGTGTTTTTTGGCTGCTTCATGCAAAACAGTTGTGCAGTGTTTCAAGTGGCATGAGCTTGCATACACACACCAGGCAGTGTGCGGTAGGGCTGCAACTAACTATTATATTTATTATCTATAATTTGCCGATTATTTTCTTGATTAATAGATTTATATTTTGGTCTATAAAATGTCAGAAAATAGTGAAAAATGTCCATCCCGGTCAAAGGTGATGTCTTTAAATGTCTTGTTTTGTCTGTCCCAAACCCAAAATTATTCCGTTTAATATGAAACAAAATTAAAAAAAGCACGAAATCTCCACATTTAAAGTGGCAATAGGCAGTATTTTTTTGGCATCATTGAGCAAAAATTTCATAATAACCTTTCAGCATATTGTAATTCAAGTCTTCCGAGAGAAAACTAAACTTCTGCACCTCCTCATGGCTCTGTTTTTAGGCTTTAAAACATCTAGCCTGTGATGGAAGACTTTGGCCAATCACAGGTCATTTCAGAGGGAGAGCGTTCCTACTGGCTGTTCATTCAACGATTGCAGCTGTGAATCACTCGCGAACTCCGACCAAACAGTCAAACTAGGCAGCGCTAATCAAATATGAATCAACATTCTGTTACTGTAATGCCTATTTCTCACCTCAAATGTTTTCAGAAACATCTTGTAGTGTACTGTTTAGCTATGAAATGTGAAAGTTTGCTCTGGCTGGTGGGCGGTGCTTGGTATTTCCTCAACTGATCTTAACATGGATGCCGGGTCACAAACTTTCTCATTTTACAGCTAAACTAAATACGTTATGAGGTGTAACATTTTCTATTTTGAAATATGCTTTCCATTAATCTATAAATTGTTAGTGACGTTGAATAAACAGTGTAGCTGGAGGTCATTCACAACGATC